>NC_092359.1:4002798-4302798 GCF_030848805.1 Temnothorax longispinosus
CGTTTTACCCTACCTGTTTTACGCGGGCCATTGTCGGAGGAAGATGGGCCATATATAGACCAGTCTCGGAGCGAGAGCTCGCTCGCCTCCGTCGTCTATCCTTATCCCGTCGCACGTTCACGGACATATTGCACGAACGTATTCACGTTATGTATGTACGTATCCCTCTCTCGCTGGACACACGTGGCTCGCGTTGATATACGTATATGTGCAATCCCGACGCTATGTGCACCGACTGGAAAAGGAGCGCTCTTTGTTACGAGAACGGCGAATTGCGTTATCGAGCCTTCTCCCTTACTCTTCCTCCCATCACCACGGTTATCTTTGACACTGTATGTATATAGCGTTGGACGCTTATTACATACTGGACGGAGGCGAGACTTTTCAAGTTATTTTTAAGCTCCGTATCATCTTCCCCAGCTGTAATTTAGCAGACGTGGTTGTGTGTCGCGAAAACAAAATGGATATTCGCGTTTTATAAATGTTTTTACTGTTTAAATAAATTGTTATGTATTGCGTTTGCGTTTTGGTCATTTTGGATTTTCATTAAGACTTTATTAATAATTTTAAAAAGTGAACGAATAACAAATATGTTTTGATAACAATTCAACTAACGCATTTTTATTCGTATTTACTCGTATTATGTAATAGCAGTTTTAATTAATGTGGGTACCGTTTTAATTAATGTAACGTGTTGCTAATCTATCAATAAACGCACCTGTTTTTTAGTAATTTTATGTTTTTCGCGTAAAGGTTTGGAGAAAATAAGAAATATTTTTATATTGTCATTAATATTTATAAAAAGTAAAAAAAGTAGAAGATAAACGCGGGGTAAAAAATTTCATTCTACACGACATGGCTTATAAAAAAAGTATAACTTATATATTTTTACATATTTACAATTTTTAATATTATATGATACCTAAAACAAAAATTTGTTTTTTAAAGAAAATATTTGCACACGATATAAAAAAAATTTCTTTCAAGTATTAATAAAATAGCAAGAATATTTCTTCTTTTCAAAACTCTTTTCTCAATGGATAAAAACAGTTGTGAGAGAAAAAAGAACAAAGCTCTGATAAAAAATAGAAATTGTATAGCAAGAATAATGCATTTATATAAAAAATCCTGCCTCTTCGTTAATATTATAATTACGCTTAGGAAAGCAGCTAAAACGGTAAGACAATTTTAAAATTCCATTAGAAATTACGTGGCACGTATAAAATAGCCTGAAGGCTTCCGTTCCAATCTTTTAATAATTACACTCACTGATAAACAACTCCATTCTTCTAACATTATTGTAAGATAATTTATGTGAGGAAAAGAATACGACGTACATTACGGTATAAGTTCGAACAAAAGATACATATAATGTAAAGCATGATTCGTTATGAGCATCTAAAAAGAAACGTGGTCCTTGGTCAATATGCGATTAAATTCCTCGTTTAATAAAGTATAAACGATCTTTTCAAGCGGAAATACGTAACTTACTGACGCAAAACACGTTTTCCAGAATGAAATTCCTATCACGTAGGCTGTGAAAAGCTGCCGTCACGCGTTGGGCGAACGCAAATTCGGGCAAAGTTTACCCTGCTCGATCAGAGGGTGCCGCCGCTTCCGCAGGGATGTGTACGGGGCGTAGCGCGCAATAGCCGGACGTTGGCGCAATTAGGAAACAACTGCGTTGGCGGGCAGCCACTCGCTTGGGTAGATAATTGGTTTCCTCTTATTCCGTCGTCTCGATTGCCGTTCGAGCGACATTCGCGAACTGTTAATTGGCGCGACGTGTATCCCGCACCTATCCCGAAGCCTTCTCTATCCGAAGCATCTTTCTATTTTCAGACAGTAGGAACAGGAAAGCCCGAGAAAAAGAAAAAAATGTTTGTTTGACTGATTGCCTTAAACGCGCGCGTAATGATATTCGCGCTCGTCTCTCTGCTTTGATTCTCTATTTAGGTAAAGTATTTCTTATTATCTTTTACAATAATCCGAAATTAAGTAGAAACACCGTAGTATTATAATTACAAACTTGGACGATATATCTCGATTCTACACATAATCGACAATAATAACAAATCTTGAGAAGATTTTAAATATAATTTGGAAAAAAAGAAACATAAGACATTCTTTTTATTTTAATGTAACTTCTTCCCTAGAGTTAAATTACAGAATTTGAGGTAATGACTATGAGACTTTCGATTAAATGACATCCAAGATGTGAAAACGTATAACGTAGTTAGGGGTATTAATCACACTTAGACCTCATGTCGTAATTTTAATATAAAATCTGTCTTAGTGCAAGATGATGGATAGAGTTTAATAAACTTATATCAGAGGTATGTTCCCCTCCTTCCAATTTTTCTCACGCGAGAATACGCTGTGTATCGTGGCCGCTGTATTCAATGCAACAAACATCGCGGAAACACTGCAAAATTGGAGCGCGATCCCTATAGGATCGAAGACAATACGATATTTTTACGCGTCGTTTTGCTAACCGGGACCTCTATTCCCCGCAGTAAACAAGGGATTATCGTCGGGGCACGGTTCCAACTTTGCCAGATTTATTTTACAACTAATATTTGCTAAGGGCGTCGGCGTAGCTCGCCGCGACGCGACGGAGCTTCGGAGGCTCCGTTATCCCGGAACGCATGTCGCCGTGGATTGTAAGAACCCTATAGAGACTCGCAGTAAGGAGAAAAGTAAGAAACTGGCCGGGCATCGCGCGCGCTCTCGCTGCAAGACGGGCTGCGATAAAGGAATTTATGTCGACGCGAGATTTACGTCCCCTTACGCTTTTACAACGTACGCGCGAGGAGCCGCTAGCACAAACAGCACGTATGGTACGTTCTATTGTATATACACATGCATACGTGCACACGTATACAGGGTGCATCTAGCGTAATCGAGCAAGTACGCGCACGACAACGTCGCACGAGTTTGCGGACAAAACCACCGCGTCGCAGGTTTAGTCGCACGCCGTTGCATATGATACACGTATGCATTTTGAAATGTCTTCTTTCAAAAGTTGGCGTTGACGTACAAATATCGGAACGGAAGCGAAATGTGATTTCTAAAAACGCTGCCGAGAGCGGCTCTTTTGACGTCGTTTTGACGATGACGTGGCGCGAGGAATCGACAAAATCTCCGTATGGACAGTAAAAATACAAGTATTTCCTGTTCTTTCGTTATTCTGGAACGTGTTTCAATCTCAAACGCATATTTTTATAAAATATTGGAAAAAATTGTTCGTTAGAAATTAGTTTTAACATTATATTAGATTTACTTAAATTACTAGCTAGATGGTGGATTAAAAAACAAAACGTGTAACGTAAAATTGTACTAATCGTAACTAAGAAACAAGTTTATGGCATATGTTTTACTTTCGTACGCGCCAACTTTATCACGCTTTACGACGACAATCCGTCGAAAACACCCTGTACACCTGTTCCCGTACGTAGTTACGTGCATGCAGTTTTATGTTCTAGACAAAAGGAGGAAGAGAAATAGAGAAAGAGAGAGAGAGAGAGAGGACGTGAACGGTTGAATTCTTTGGAAAATCGCATTCATCCACTGCACAGGCAACAACCGGCAATTCTTTCGGGCCACAGCACCCACGCAGAGGGCCGCAGGGGGCGGGCGACCCCTTAACCGAGTTTACTTCCATCTCGGAATCCTCCCCTCCGTTCCACAGCCACTCGACTTCACACACGTACACGTACGCACGCACACGCCTCATTCTCACTCGATTTTCCTCGAGTACCGTTGGCCGCCTCTTGACTTCGCCTCTAGCACATCTCTCTAACACGTTGGAGGTTTGAATTTGCAGGTTTAGGACGCTCGCATGATGAAATGGGATGAGACAGAGGCGAGACAATGGTCTGTATGAAGAAACTGGAGTATAAACTCATATTCCGGGAACGGCGAGTATAAACTACATTTTATATGAATAAGAAAGCTAAGTTTATTCACAGTCCTAGGTTCTACGCACCTCGTCGTCAAGATGTGTTCAGATGAGGAGTTTATGTTCAAATTGGGTATGAATAAAATGTACTACACATTCCTCTGCATAAGCGGATGCTCATAGTCACCGTATGCATGTAAAATGCTTTTATTCACAGATGCGGGAAAAGTCAAGTTGCATGAAGTGCGTTGTAATGTTAATGAAAGAGACTGAAAGAGACGTAATACGAATTCAGATCTAGAAGGATAGTAGACTGATGACAAATAAAAATAAATTATATTTTAAAAATATACTAAAATATAGACAAACTTCTTTGGAATAGTTTTATTTGGAACGCTTCTCAAAATTACAAACTCTTGTTTTTTTTTTAATGCTTTTAAAAGGTTACGAAAGGACTATCAAACTAACAGGCGTGTTAGGCATGTTGAAACTCGTTGAAAGAGAAGAGAATACCGTTCTTGAGAGTCGTACACGGTCTATCTAGAAACGTCCTTTAACCACTCAACGCGGTAGCAAGCGACTTTCACATAAACGACCGCGGAAACGGAAGTGCGACTAAGAGAGTCGGTTCGCCGACGAAAAGTGTTGGAAAGGTTGGTCACGACTGTCGTGAAAAAGACAAGGCAAGTAAGTAGAAACAGAAGCGGAACGCGGGGAACAACGCAAAGCTCGCGACGGAACAACGCGCTGCTTGCAAGCGGCGTGTAATGCGTTGCGGCCGAGCAAAAAGAAGGAAGGCAGCCCTCGCGGGAAAGCTTCATTAAGCAGACACCGCACTGTAGAGACGGCGGTGGTGAAGTGGAAGGAGCGAGAGGATGAGAAGGGCGGAAAGAAAAGAGGGCCGAGAGAGAAAGAAGGGCCCAGCATAAACTGTCCCGCTTTGTGCGGGGAAATTGCGTTTTAATTCCCACATTCAAGGAGGGGAAAGGGGCTTGGTTGCCAGCCGGCGGCGCTCGTATACACGCCGTACACGACCCTCATGCATTTTACATGGTCACCACCTGCAGGCAGCGCATTGCGTCGCGCGCTGTGTAAAGGAGCGGTCGCGGAGCCGCGATGCGGGAAAAAGGCCGCTTATCATCAACGGGCGAAGAGAGCCACACCCTCGGGACCTTCGTCGTGGTGATTCACCAGAAAGAAGAAACTCTAAGACGGAAGCAGCTTCCAAGAGAGCAAGCTTTTATTTCTGCAAGGACGGATTAACGCCGACTTGAAAGTAGCTCTCTATAAGAGAATTCTATGTATCCTTTCATGTTTACCAAGATTATTATGATTATTTAGATATCCATTAATCCATTGCCGCGTCTTACAATATCAATTGCGTGATATTTATTTCGCTAAACTAAATTAATTGTAATATATAAAAATATACAAAAATATATGTATATCTATTTGCCAAAAATTTCAAATAAATCTTTTTAGCTCTAAAGTTTGATTAGATACCTTAATTCTAACCGTATGTGTTATTCATACTTTCATAACTTTGGATATTAAAAAAAATATTTTGATAATTTAGAATTGTATATATTAAAATCTTATTTAAGTAAAATTAATTCAAAACTAGCTGAATATAATTAAATTTACTTTAATATTTTTCACAAATCTTTTAACGTTTGTTTTATTCCAGATTATCAATTTTTTACTCCTACTCCTCATATATTCATAATTCAAGAGAAGTAAACAGCTTTACAACACCACGTGCATTATAGAAAAATATAGGAAAAGTATCTCGTAACACTGCTGCCCATTTACGCTCGATTCATTGCTTCACGGACTGTCGCATCTTAATGAACGCGACTTTTATTTCTGCATGCACGCCACGAATCTTTGCAACGTACACCAAACCGCAAGTTTCTCATCTCGATTGCGGTGATTTACATGACATGAAAAAACGTCCGTATTCAGAATCGCGCCTCTCATGAGAGGAGGGTAGTAAGCTCGCAAGATGTAGTAAGTCGAACATAAAATTTCTAAGTGCACCAGAAACGATATGACGTTTGCGAACTTTGCAGTTACTCTAGCGGAAATCACATCGTACTTTTTGCGCCAGTTTCCGCCCTAGCTACGCTTGCCAACGAAATTATAAATCCACCGCCGCTTTTTGCGGTGCTTCATATTCTCGGTCATTTAATCGTACACGGCTACCAAACCAGATATACATCATTACTGTCTTTTCATCACCCTCGTGCGCACTTCTTACCGACGGTAAAATACGGCAGAAAAAGAGCGCTCTCTCTCTTCATCTTTTAATCTTTTGAACAAGTGAATCTAATGATTTTTTATTCATAAATCCGTTAACTGCAATTGCGTTTTCTCGCGTTTCGGTATAAAATAATAAAAATACAACAGAAAAGCAACGTTTTCTGTACTAAAACATTTCATACGTCGATAATTGTGATGGGCATCAGACGTGGAAAACTCACGTCAAATCATCCTGGCAAGAATACGTTGAAAAGCGAGGCAGGTAATTCCAGAATTGTTTACGGAAAACAATTACTGAGTTAATTGCGTTTGAGTTGGCTGATCCATACAAGCTTCGTTAATTCCACTGTCTAAGTACTTAGTGAGAGGTGCCGAATTAATTTCACCGCGCATGTCGAAGACGTGCGTCTCCTTCAACGTTGTATCTGTGTGTGCTGTTTGTGCTTTCGCGAACCGTCCTAGATTGCGCATAAAGCGCAGATCTAATCAACTTTCGTTTGTCAAAGGAGACAAACAAAGCATTCCCGAAGCACGTAAATCGTCACTAATGACAATCGTCATCGTCTTTAAAAAATACACACGGTTAATTCATTTTCATCACATTATGAATAATGTGAGTGATGTAAAATACGCTAAAATACTTGCAGATATAACAAAATGTTTTTAATGGCAAATCCAGTTTTTTTCAATCATTATTTTTGAAATTCCACGATAGTTCAGATAATACGATAAGCTCTTAGAAATCAATATGATTACATAATTTCAATAAAGCTTTACGATTTCCATAAGTTACGCGATATGCCTTCTTGACTCTTTGTGAGGTCTAACGGAAGAAAACTGGGAAAGGGATGGGGAGGGGGAAAAAGCGCTCGCACAAAGACGATTGTGCATCGACAAAGAAGTGCAATATTCTTAGTGCCCCGGGGAATGTAGATTCAACGAAGCAGACTGACCTGCCGGCGAAATCTGTTCTGGTTTGTGCATATACTAACACTTTCCTATATTACTTCCACATTTCTTGTATTACTCACGTTTTTTTTTTTGCATTTCTCTCGTACGCCTCGTTCTCTGGCTTTATCTCAAAGGTCGACTATTTCCAGTTGGTCCTACATCGCAGAAATTATTGTCACAATGTATATCGGTGATCTACATCGCAAGAAATCCGAGAAAACGCGATATGTATAAATAATTATTTTTAGAAGAATTCTTCTCCCTGTTATTGCGATTTATTGATGCTATTAACCACGATTATTCGTCGAGTATCAAAAAATCTTTGTCGCGGATTGACCGGCAAACGCGACGATTGCGGATTCCCTTTTTTCCCCTCCTCGCGTTTAATCTTCCGCCTCTTCCGCCGTACTCTGTCAATTCGACAGGCGGTGCCAGCTTTTTTCCGAGTTTCACACGGCAAAGCCGTGGAATCGTTCTCGTTTACGGTCCATTCAAACATTCCCGAGCGAAGTTTTCAAATGCGGCAAGGGTAGGAAATCAAACATATTCGTATAAAGTGCGCTACACGAATTCAATAGAGTATCACTAAAAACTCTTGCACGTTCGATATGTCGCGGCTGCGAATTGTGGTATGGCTCGCAAATATTCTGTCGGTGCCACTGCGTTTTTCGTTATCACGCCCGATTTTTGATTTATATCGTACTTTAATTTTTTATATCACGTAGATATTATACGGACATATATAAACATAATTATTTATTCATAAATGTTTAATTTTAAATGCAATGTAATTTCATAGTTTGTTATTTTTAACAGCTATTAAGCTTAAAATATTACATGGCAACATGTTCTCATGAATTTTATCATGAGGATAAAGCAAAACAAAAATATTCTGCAAAAGAGCAATAATTAGAATTTCACTTTTTCCACGAAAGGATTGTTGAAATAGGGTCAAAATCTGCCTATAAGAAAAACATGAAATCGGTAACTGTGAACAATAGAAGTCTTCTTTTATTTTAAGCTTCATATTCGAGTTTAATAGGCCTAAAATATAAAGACAGACTGATTGACCCTATATATTTAAACACCATTCTTTAATCGATTAAAGAAAATAATATTTATTTATCGTTATTGGATTCTTTTTAAATATTTGAAAATCTAATAACACTTTTTATCACGTAAAATGTAAATTATGACATTTTTTAACAGATTTATAATTTTGTACAAAAATATTTTCATAGAAATTATTTAAAGTATTTAAAGATCTTTCAACTATAATTAAAAAAATACAACATAGGTATGTATCTTTTTTATTCCAAGTCCAACTTATAAGTATTCGTCACAAATTACCTCATATATGTAATAAGATATAGATTTATTGTTTATTCTGTTATTTACACAACGCAACGTGAAAAATAATAGAACATCTTACATTAATATGTTGGAATAATCATGTTGGAAAAATGTTAGAGTTATCCAGATCGACAAAATAAATACCGTGCGAGAAATAACTTTATCGAAGCGTAAGTTAAACAACATCCAGCGGAACGTCACCGTTCATTAGTAAACGCGCAAATCTTTCCAAGCCACTTGGCGAGGGTCAGTCGCTTCGTTCGAAGAGTCTCACGGGAAGGAACGGAAGATAAGTAAAGACGCACGAAGAGCGTTAAAGCGAGCGGGGAGATAACCGAACAAACCGTAGATAAGGGTCGGCGGTGATTGCCCTATAAAATATGTATCCCAGCGTCGACCTTTTCTCTTTTGAGCGTCCCTTCCCTCTCCCCGTCACATGTGTCTTCTCTCTATCTTCGTAACCGACGTGACCATCTTCGATCCCTCGAGCAACAAGCCACTGACATCGAGCTATCGTGCGAATCCAGCCTTCTGCATAGGGTGTCCCAGATGTGAGATATACTTTGCATTATATAGACAACAGGAGTCAAGATCGAAGAAATATCACTCGTTCTTCCGTATGAATAAAAAATTTAACAAAATTTGATAAGTCAGATTTTAGAAAAGCAAGCATTGCAGGTAACAAAACGTTTTTTTTTTTAATTCCAAGTTTTCTTAGATATCTTTGGAATTTGGAGTTTGAACTGCGTTAGTAAGATATTAAATGTTGAAAGTTAAATTCTACTATATAATACGTGATGCCAAAATCAGTCTTCCGGTAAGAGGCTATTCGATTCCAGATTTGTTTGGAAATATAATAAGAAAATATAGTAAGCTCAAGACACCACGTATACGCATTACAGGACAAACATACTTGTCTATAGGTCTTTACGCGCTATACGAGGTGCCCTTTTCGCGTCCTTCCAGAATCTTTTCGGCCCCTGTTTACGATTGTTTATTTCTGTCCGCCGAATCTCGGACCTTTTACACCCACGTCACTCTTTTTCCTTCTTGCCTCATGGCGTATATCGCCCCTGCGGTGCTCTTTGTCGGAAAAGCTCCGCGAAGAACAAAGTGGATGCCATAAAAGAAAGTGGCAGTTTCGATGAGAGAACGGAAACTCCGATGGAGGAAGCGACGGCATATCCTTTGCTCTCCCTCACCCCCCACCCCTTGGACGCACGAAAGTTTGTATACGCGAGTTCACACTCCGCCCGGCCGAAAAAAGCACGACGTCGGGCGCCGAAAAATATTTCGCGGCCTCTCGGTTTTCTTTTTCAATCCTTTGGCGGCGAGTGCTGGCTGACGTGATTCTCAGGGGGAGACGCGTCGTGGGACAACATGCCGAAATTATTTTTGGCCCATGGCCACGACTCCTCGCAGTATGCGAGAACAGCATTCAAGTCTGCGACAAACTCTCGCATGCGTTTCGTTCACGTATTGCCGGCCATACAAAGTACAAGTGTATATAAGTACAACTAAAGAGTTGCCGAAATTCAGTTTGCAATTAATGCTGTCGGGAATGATACTCTCGACAATGTAATTATTTTATTCCATTGCCAAGTGCGCTACTAATATTTTCATTTTCCATTGATTTTTAACATGACAAATGAGTATAATATTAATGTGAAAATTATTCATTTCAATAAATTCGCGCGCATTTCAACATTTCAAATATAAAAAGATTTCATCGAAAAATAATTATAATAAATATTACAGAATCTAAAAAAACGAAAGAGATGAAAAAATGTCATGTACCGCCATCGCCTCGTCATCGTCATTGTCGATAAAGTAATACTGGTAGATAATTTCTTCGATGAATGAATTGTCGCGCGCAAAGACGTGCGCAAGACACGGATAATTTCGTTAGAACATTTCGCTCGAGAAGTTTGAAATCGTATTATTTCCAAGTTCCACATAGTTAAGACATTGTCCTGCGCGTTAACACGAACCGCTGCCGGTTAATTGCGGTTAATAAGTTATACGGTTATCAAATATATCGCAAAATTTGTCTGTTTTACACGTGAATAAAAGAACGGAGAGTTATTCTGAATATGAAGTAATATTACGTTGGTGCACAGATATTAGGTATTTTAGACATGAGAATCGATTTTTAAAGTACAATTAAATATCGCAGTACGTTGTGTTACGGAGTAAATTTGGCCCGTCATAATTTATCGAAGATGTGGAAGTTTCTTGATATTAAAGTCTATATAATTTGAATTGTGATTATGATAGATGCAACTTTTAATCTTTTATGGTTCTGTATCGAGTTAGATTCGACATAATGCGTTGTAATTGTTTTTAAGCATTTGAATTTACGTTAAAGTTGAAGACAAAATATTTCACTCGTTTGCGACAAATAATTTGATTCGCAAAGGATCAAAGCTATTTATAGCTCTACAGACGCGATAAAAAAATTCACAAAGAATCGTCCTTCCGCTCTGCAGCACCTTAAATTTTTCGTGTCGCTTATCGATATATCACGTAAGCAAATGACTCCTGTCATGGCCGAACGAAAATCTGTTTAATATTAACGAGAGGTCACGAGCGTCGGAAACGAGTCTTACCGAGCGACGACGTGGCAGCATCGAATTTAAATTCACGCGAATTTTGCGGGCCCGTGGAAAATCCGTAGTAAAAATCGACGAGAAATATCTACATATCGACAAGATGCCGTAGACACAGGCTCGCATACTGAGATGCCTCATACGATATTCCGCTATCTCCTATGCAAGCCGCCTATTATATGGAAGGAAAAAGAGAGATCGTCGGGGACTCATCGGAATATTCTGCCTTGGGAAACCTTGCGCCATCGAATTTCCTCCGGACAAGCGTTTATTTTGCACGATCTTCGAATCGACTCTCATCAAACATGGAAAGAGAGGGAGAGAGAGCTCGCCGTTGTAAATAATGCCCCGATGCAGTAGATGAAAGGACAAATATCTTCCCTGCAAATAGATTCCACGAGGCAAAGGTGTATTTGCAGAGATCTTTTGACTTCATATAAAATTGTCCATACCATCGCCAAAGCGTGTGAATTTTTACGAAGCAAGTTTCCAGTAATAAATGTTTTAATGCTATCAGACAAGTGTGCATACGCGAGTTTAGATTCTTAAAAACCTACTCTATAATCCGCCAATCGTGCCTGTCATCCGGACGATAAATGATGAAGCTATTCCGATTTGCATTGTTAGTGGATCGACTCGGTATAAAACAATATTTTATAAGTTTCATGTGTAAAATAAAAACGCAGTGACAAATCACGGAATGAAACTTATATAAAATATTTATATAATTTCAATTCTCTCTGTACGTAATATTTGATCAATACGTATTGCAATATATGTTTAAAATTCATCAAACAAGATTGCATACTTTCATAAATATTTTATTTCTGGAGATATATATCAATCGTTATATATATATAAATTGAATCATACGAAGAATGAATTATTATGAGTACTAATATTTTTAGTGTTACTATAATGTTTTTCTATTAAAAAATACTTTCAAATTATATGCAGTGTCTTTTAAAGTGCGTTAAACATTCTGAAAATTTTCATTTTTGCAACGACAACATAGAATAACAAGGCCAGTAAGAGAACGGGAATGTGTTTGCGGGTGATGTGTGGACGAAGAAATGCATTTCGTTACTTCGCGCACAAACAACGACGGTGATCCGGGATACGTCAGAATAATGCAAACAAATTGCGCGTGTTGCCATTTGGCACTGATATTTGTCCTTCCAAAAGTATCAAACATGGCAAACTTTTAATAAGGCGGATATCATGACGGATATCCGGAGGACTTGACACATTTTGACGCGTAAAGAGGGTAACACAGGATTCATCCAAGCGAGCAAGCTCGGGGTAATACCTTGACACTATTCCCCCACGCGGGAGAATATGCAGAGCTCTCAGGCTCGCATTTGTCGAGGCGATAAACGTGAATATTTTAGCATTTGACCCGCTGACGATATCACGTCGTCCTAAGAGAAGATTCACATCCTAAGAGATTCACTTTATCTCCGACGCCCCGGTGGGGGAGCAAGCAATTCTCGCGGGCCGAGACACGAGGAAGAAAGTGCACGAGCAAATATCGTCAAACAAACAAGTCGGGAAAACAATGCGACCGAATAATCGAGTTTGATTTGTTTGTGTAAATGCAGGGGGATTGCCCAACACTTTGAACAGGTCAACAGTAAATTTATATGTAACTTTAAGAAAAATTTATACATAATAGTACACGTAGTAGTATGCTCAAATTGATATAGACATTAATGTCATCAATGTTTGGAATATTAATACTGAATTTAAAGAATAGTGTACAAGTGTAATTTACATTGACACATCTCTTGAAAATATTTATTGACAATGAGTATAAAACTTCAAGAATTGTAAGAATTATAAGAATTAATTTCGAAGGTCTTGCGTTTATTAAAAAAAATTATTAAGCGATCGTTTATCGCACGAAAGGATATAAATGCAAGCAATTTAAAATTGCCGTTGAAGAATACGTTGATAATGCTAGAAAACGGCAGTGAAATATAACTGCCCATTAATTCCAAATGCCCAGACCACCCAGAGCGACCGAGCTAAGTAGTCGTTCTTTCTTGGGAGTATATGTCTTTGTCTTTGCAGAGTCGCGATTACGAGACTAGTTTGTCACGCGATAGTCGAGAATCACGGAATCCCATCGGTCTTCAGAAATCCTACTGCGTCCAACAGCGTCCGGGGCGTCATGTATCATACAATCCCGCGCAGATGTCACGGGCAATGATTACAGTACATGTTCGCATCACAGTTCAGAACTCATCTGAATCAATTACAATCTATTAGGTGTCTAGTTACCGCTTTAAAGAATATATGTCACCGTTAATTAATTGATCCGAACGGATATCATCTGGATATTATGTTAAATTCATAATATAGTGCATCCCCCAAACCGTATAATCAACCGTATAATCAATCGTATAATCAATATATTAATAATAATTAACATATCTGTATATACACATGTATATCTCGTTGTGTAACTGCAGATTAGAATTCATCGTAAAGGGGCGCGCGCACGCATTTGAACGTTATGTCAAGAAAAGTTTGAAGGTTGCATTGATCTCGAGAGGAACTTATACGACACAAAGGGATAGCAACGATCAAGTCGGAAAGCGCATCTCACTTCCGATGTCTTCTCTGCGCTAGCGTTCGCTTCCGAGGCGTTACGTGAACTTTATAACTTCGAAGGAAACTGAGGGGAGGAGTGTGGGTGGTAACAAAGCAGAAACTGATGCGCTGTCGTATTCGTTTCACGTGCTTCTCGGTAGTCCACACAGAGATCGGTTGTCGCGCGAATTGACCTTTTGGCATGTGCCGGAACAACGTCAATGTAATTTCGTTGAAACGATCAAGATGGGACTGCCGAAGTAAAATAGAACTTTCGTTGTATCAACCATTAT
Organism: Temnothorax longispinosus; assembly: GCF_030848805.1. NCBI lineage: Eukaryota > Metazoa > Arthropoda > Insecta > Hymenoptera > Formicidae > Temnothorax > Temnothorax longispinosus. The sequence goes on from NC_092359.1 coordinate 4,016,763, forward strand.
AGTTTCGTTCGTCAGACACGTGCAGCTTCGTCAAAATCTGCGATTTATCCGTATATTTTCGCGTGAATGACGACCGGAATACTATTTCTTAATTTTCTGTCAGTTTCCAACTTTTCTCGAGGTTAACGTGAAAATTATTAAGCTCACAAGTCGAATTGTCAATTTCTTTCGAGTAATTTTATCGGAAACATTTAAGCGTGAGAAATGCGATACTACGTTCCGCGATAAAAGTTACTGATGCTTTCGTATGTTCATTAATGGGCCATATCGCGCGCCATAGCGCACTTGCAATCAGATCTTGGAGATTGTTAGGAAAAGGAAGGTCTGCTGACCGAAAGATCCCACCAAACTGAGCAAGAAACCCAACTACGTCTGGACATTTAAGCTGGGCTTAATCATTTAATCCATCGACATAGATCTCTTTGTGTCGGTACAATGGGTCAAGCCTGGTTAGAACGGGCCGTAACTACTTTCGATGCCGTTCAAGTAACTCCATGTAGCTACCGCTATCCTTAATCGGATCTTCCTAACTTTTGTTAGTCGAAACTAAAATCGGGTCTCGAAAGAACTGAAAGATTCTAAAGTGAGCAAGGAGAAGAACGCTGAAAGTCCTGATTCTACTTAATTCAAAGTCAACACCAGTGTGCTAAGTTTGCATAAAAAAAAAGAAGAATATAATTTTGCTAGGATAAAGTATGTGATTAGTAACGTATTATACGTATACTTTATTTATATATTTACATATTTATTAAAATTTTACACATATGCGTTTTTGTCTAATCTTTTATCTTTCGCCGGATCTTTTGCAGAAGTTATTGCATGAAAAAGTCATATAATTCATTAAAAAATATCAAAGCTTACTGGAGCTCATTCGTGCAGTACAACAAATCTGCAACGGGCATCTTTTATTCCTGTAAAATGCTATCCCATTTAAACAGCGAGCGATTTAATCATAGGATCTCTTAAAATAGACTTCAATCAAGGCACACTGTATTCCGAGAATTTGCAATTTCCCGAAGCGACAGCTGCAGCTGGAAAAAGATGGGCGAAAGTGAAATCAAGTGGGGCGGTCGCACGGTGCGCCAGCCGCCCTAGATTTCTGATGCATGCAAAACTTGAAAAGCGCGTCACGCTGTAACTGGGACATGGGTTGAAATACGTCCAATGTCAACGATCACAATCCGCGCGTCGCGTAAAATCGACCCGGTAAATATCCGAACTTGCGCGCGAGAGGGACAAGTATGCCAATCTCGACGATACGTCGTAAAGTTCCAACCATGGAGGTTGGTTTGGAGCTGTTTCTCGTGCCGTTAATCCGCCGAACTTTTTACGATGCAACTGCTGCTGGTCCTGCTGCGATCTACGATTGCAAGTATATACAGAACAAGCGAGCGAGTGTGTGAGCACACATCGTCCGTGACGCGTCGCCGTTATATGAGAGAAGAATTGAAATTTCCGAGTTTTGTTTCGCCGCCGAAAATCGATCGTTGTGCGCGACTTCGTGTAACAGATGTTCGATGTACTCAGTCACGTTCGGAGTAAATAAGTAATAAAGCGAATAATAAATGAACCGTCAATTGACATGCATGGATAATAACGATTGCAAGTTTGCCACCTGCTGTTTAATCACTTATGCAGTGTCCTAGATGTATGTCGTACAGTTTCTCTGAACTATGGTCACTATGGACACTAGAAGGAAGAATTATCAGAATTTCCGATGTTAAGGCATAAATAATTTGTAAGATGACCAAGTGAGAATTATACGATAGTTTAATAAACCCATAATTATAACCAACCCTTATAGAAATTTAATACTGTAAGTGATTTTTTGGCTAGTGATTAATCATTTAAAAGCACTATTAAAAGCACTATTAACAGTGTGCTTTTAATAGTGTTTTTAAGTGATTAATTACTAGCCAAAAAATCACTTACAGTATTAAATTTCTATAAGGGAAATAAACAGAAACAAAACTTATTTCTTATTTAAATTTAAATGTTTTTGATTTAAAGCTTATTGCTCAAGATGTTTAATGTTGAATATCGAAAGAACTCGGAGAAGAGAAAAATGGCAAGAAATACGTGACATAAGAAATATGTGACATTTAGCGCATAAGAATGAGATCGCGTTGATAAAAATAGACACCACGGCGAAATACATATCCCTCGAGTATATTACAAAGTGGAGTATCTCGGTCTATAATGTGTTACATCAAACAAACCGTGTTGTGCCGGTATACGGCGCATATCTCCGCGGACTTACGTCTTAAATTATTCGGCAAATGCCGATGACTGTTCTCTCACGAATATTCCCTCGCTCTCGGTTGTGCAGTTATGCAGAATATATCGCGAGAGTTGCCTCTTTGAATGTAATTACAAGTATCTTACATTAGTTCATGGGGACAGGAACTGAACGAGTAATAATAATCGAGACCAGGCCGCGGAAACGGGACTGGTCTCGCGTACTTTTGTTCTCGACGATCGGTAGAATGCTCGTCCAAACGACGAATGGGACAAACAATAAAAAAGTACACGAGAAAAAACTCAAACTCTCAAAAATGGAAAACCGGAAATTTAATTGTGCTTTGACTTTCTGTTTTTTGCCTGCGCTTTTAACCTTTTAAATTAAAAAAAAGAATGTACAGTTAAACGAAATTGTTGAGTCGGAATATATAAGTACTTGAACTCTCAAAAACTCGAGGATTCACCTCTAAAAAGCAAATTAAATCGCGGTAATAAAATGCACGTAAATACATTTAATTCCTATGTTGATCTCGCTATGGTTATTACAATACGTTATAATAAATTATACTATATATTTTGTAATAAAAATAACAGCTACGTTTTAAGATAAAAACATTCGCAATTAATTGAAACAATTATTTGTCGAGAAATATTCTCGCAATTCGTAAGAGGTGTGCACGAAGGTAGTCCTTGACTGAAATCAACTCAACGCGGTTAACAAAATACATATGTAAAAGGGTATATGCATTATGTCATTATGTGTGCAGGCGACATTTTCCCAAAGGTGCAAAGAGACGGCGAAAAGGGTAGCAGAGACAAGGGAGGAACTGGCGGTAGTACATACGTTCTCGCTCTTTGAACTCTCGTTGAGCCGCGAAATCTATCGTGTCTGCCATGTTTTACTCACACTTCATTCTAATAAACGTTAACCAACGAAAAACGAACGTCGCGTTCTTAACACATGAGGATCTATGCGAGTATAGTTATAATTAAGAAATAAAAATGTAAGCTTTAACGATGCAACGGTATTGAGACGTATCGGCTAGATGTTAAAATCTTAAAAATCACGCGAGTTATAAGCTTGATATATATTTTTAGTTGCGTCAGATTAAACTCAAGTGAGTCAGCTGTCAAGTTACATCGTATTGCGTTCATTTCTCATCAGCCGCCAGCCTAAATTTAGCACACTCGGTAAATTCGGAGAGAAGAAAGTACGCGAACGTTATACGCGGATGTGGCGTATTCGTGTTTCGGCTGCATCTGGATTCTATCGTGAAAGTCGCCTATCCTCAAAAGCATATGAAGCTGAATGGATAACGAGATGAGGCATGACCGAGAGAGTAGTTCGTATATTTTCTCAAGTGCATCCTCGACATCGTCGTTTTCCGGCGATGAGCGACGCGGTTGACTCATGTAAGAGAGCGAGATGTGCGAAACGACCGCTTGTTATAAGCGTCACGAATTTTTTCCGCTAAATCTGCCAGCACGTCAAGGTGCTCGTTGAGATTTGTCGCGAGGATGAAAGATAAAGGAGAAACACGGGGTTTCTCTGTTCTCATCCTCGCGCTCTCTCTTTCTCTCTCTTTCTTCCCCGCTCTCGCTCGGTCTTCTTTCACATTTTGACATGTCTGAACGAATTTATCGAATAACAGGAAAAATGATTGATGGTTGATATTTTATCCCAACGTCTCCTCTATAATGCTTTTTTGCATCGTGTTAGAAGAAAATGCGATTCCAAAACGATTGTAAAAATAAATTCTCAAAGGAATTTATTCTTTTTAAGAACTGAAAAAGAGTATCTGAAGAGACTGACGTCTTTCTCGATACATCGAGATTATGTAGCACTATACGTACTTTTCGACCTTTATCTCTTTTTGATAAGCAAAACACAGAATTGCACAATTTCAAAAAATAATTGGTAAACATTAGTTATACGCTACAATTTGTTAATCATAAACGAAATAAATGATTTGCAGTTTCTTGTATCGCAAATTCTTTATAACAGATAATGTTTGTGACCCTCTCTATCCTCCCTTCCTTTAGAGGAATCAATAAATGCGTACGTACAATGACAAAGATAAGGGAACCCATTATTTTTATCTATCTCTCTTTTCTCTTCCTCTCTTTTCATACACGCAGGATGTTATACTGGTTTCGATCAGTGCGAGAAAAATTGTGATTACAGAGGTCGCAATACAGTACCACGTAATAAATTGCAGCGTTGTTTGTTATTTAGCCGATCGCCATTTACAAACAATATAATGCACGCGGGTACGATACGTCACTGAAATATTACATTTGCGACCCATATCCCGTGCGTTTAAGCGCAGCTGCGTTAACGGAATTTAAAATAGCGGCCGACTTTGCTGTAATGCCGACGCGCTTGAATGTTTAACGTACATCCCGCGCCGAGCGCGTATTTAAATATCGCGGCGCGCTAATTATAGATTAATATTATACAACATCGGCGCAACGCTCTTTGAAGACATAATGGAAAGCACTATGTGATTGCCACTTTTCACTTGTTTGTCCATTGGCGCCGCGTTGAGTAATTGACAACGGTCGATGGAATAAGCGACGGCGTACCGTAAATAAATAATCAACCTGATCGCGATACACTCGACGCTCGGCGTGTATCCGACAAAGTGTCGATTTCAATGCTTTTTCCGGCAAATTTCCGCCTCTCGTTTAAAAAGTTCATTCAAGGAATAAAAGATGACTTTTCCGGGTCTAAAATTAATCATTTTTTCGCTAGATACGTAAACAAAAGAAAGTATATATATATATATATATATATATATATATATATATATAGAGAGAGAGAGAGAGAGAAGAAACATGCTCTTTTTATTATAAACATTAACCGGCAAATATGTGAATATTATTGTTATAGCACAATTCGCACGCTATACGACAATTGCTGTCAATATAAATCGATCTTTAATGTTATGCAAAATTATGGGAATCAAAAACGCTGTCGCAAACTGTGGCTTCGTCATCGACAAGTAAATTGAACGTTAACTCGTCGCTCATAAGCGAGGCAAGGCCTTCTCCGACATGGCTTTTATAACGCCACAACAGCAATGCGGTGGTCTGTTCTGCGTAATTTCCTCGTAATTGCCAAAACAACCCCGAAACAACTCTCGTTAAAACTGCTCTCGGCTAAAGCGCGACCCAGCGCGGCGCTTTGAAGATGCGGGAACGCCGCACCGGGATACATTGCGGAGAGTCACGGCCAAAATTGTCGTGATAACTGCCGGTAACTTGCGGAAACGTCTCAATTTAAATATATCGCAGAGAAACATCGAGTCGAGACCGAATCGAATTTTGGCGCATGCTACTAAGCGACGTCGCGCGCGATAATTAACATTGAAATTGTCGGTCTCATTTCGACTAGAATTCTATTATTTCGAATCTGGATAATTGATTGAATTCTTAATTGAAGCTGACGAATAATTATGAATAAATAATGAATGGAATCGAACATCGAAGTAATTATTGTTAAAAACGTTAGTAGCAGAACACTTGACATTATCGGAGAAATTCTGGAAACCGTGTTCAGTGAAACGAATAAATTGAATTCGGTGTTTAATACTTCGGTAATCAGATAATTTGAAATGCAACCACTACAATGGCATCAAATTTGCGCTCAATATATGTGTATGCATCATTTATGAAATAAATAAAACAACCTTTAAAATCCTCTTCCACATATCATTTTTCCATTCTTCAGAATAAAATTTGTAAATTTAAAAATCTCTCTAATTAATCGGATTAATCGGAAATTATGAATCTACACAGAGAGAAAATTTCCTCTTAGAATTTACTTTGAAAATCATGGTAGTCGTGGAACATGTATTACGAAGAATTTTATGCGAGCTATTCTAATTAATATTTACCATAATAAAAAATATTAATATCTATCACCATAAAATATAAAATGTTTCATTAATTTTACTAAAATATATAATAAAATTTCAATAATTTTTCAAAAATTACCAATCTGCTTGGCAATTTTTATTACGTTGTTTGTAAAATGTCTTTTGTATATTTCGAAAATTCCTATCCTACCGATAATATTTGGTTGTCAAGTTGCCCCAAGTTTGTAGTAAATTTAATGATAAAATATAACGAAAAATTCTTTCCGTTCATTGATAATTAATAGTTTGAAATCAACCGATTCAGTTTATGTTTTCAATTACCATCGTGACAACTTGTCTCGGCGGAACACTATTCGTTTTCCAATCAAATCATTCCAATGAAAATGTTAATTCGAAATTCGGTTGGACAGCCGCCTCTCTATAAATAGCAAGCAATGTATTCCCGTTTCAGAGTTACGCTTAGCTGTGATAAGAGATTCGCACACAATGAAATCGAACGAAATATGCTGACGGCACAGTTTCGTGTCATAATAAAATATGATGCAACTAGAATCGTGTCGAACATCCAGCCGACATATCCTGCCGTTACATCGGACGATTAATCGATAGCAACTGCATAAATTTTCATATTTGCGGAAATGAATTCTAATAGCGTTGTATTTTTTATTATGTCGAAATATCATTTGCTCGCATTCGTATTTATTGCATGCTTTGTATAATTCAACCTTTTCATACAATTCAACGTTCACATTATCCATGGTATATACCAGTTTTGTTAAAAATATGCAAATAAAGCTTGATTATGAAATGTTAAAGTCGCATTACGAAACGTTAAATTACGATCGCGCATTGTTAAACATCTGCTTAATTGGCGGAATCATGCGGTGATTATCGATTCTATATAAATTCCATCATCATATGTATTATGTCATTATATTATGTGTTATACCTACTTAATCAATTGTTCACATGTATGCACATATGTTATGTCTAAGAATTCTTCTATGACAATGATAAATGACATTATAGTAAAGACAACTATTTATACAATTGTTTTGCTTCTTTCTACTCTGCAGTTACTGTAAAAATACTGTAATCGCATAGTTTTCAGACTGATAAATCTCAAAACGAACAGCTCAACTACTCCCATTTCCGTTGCTCATTAAACAATGCTGCCCGCTTCTTCAAATGCTCGAAGCATACTCGAAAGATTCGATGAAAAGCCCTCTCGTTCTGGTAACCTATTTTCACCGCTGTTTTCTATGCGTCGTACCGAGATGAAATTTAGGTCGAGGAGAGGAGATCACGAGCACGATTTTTCGCTGCAATTCCAATCCGCGGCGGTTCTAGCAGTTTGTAAAAAAAATTTCGATATCAGCCGATTTTGGCGGCTTAACAACGACGAAATTGCCAATTTTAGTGCACAAAAGTCCGAAAATGAGATCTCCTGGAAATGAGAACTCACTTTCGGTATTTTACTGGCTATTGTACGGCGTATCATAAAGCAAAAGATAATTCGAGGAAAAAAGTATCTAGATACAAAGTCAGAGATCAGGAAAGTATATGAATGACGGATGGAGTTTATTTTTATATAAGCTAATGACCAAGCTGAAGAAAAGACCGACCTCTATTGCAAACGCCTTTAATTATTAATGTAACATAATTAACAAAGTTTGTAACACTAAGGGTACGTTTAGATCGATAGCACGTTGCTTTGAATATTACGAGAGTGTAGAGTTCAACATTTACATTACGTGTATGCCTCAAAGAAAATCGATGCAATAGAATCGATTCGTTTGTTGACAAAGAGACATGTAGAATAATAGCGATGTAACTTAATTCTTATATAAATTAATAAATGGGATAATTATGAATGACATTCAATCTTATAGAAAGTATACAGATAATTAATTATACATTAGTAATTGTTACATTTTTCAATTAGGAAATAAATCGAAGAACATTAAACATTTTTGTTAAAGAATCCACTTTATTGGCTCTCTCGAGCTTTCCGGGAACATAATGCGACGTTAATACCGCGATTTAATAATCGATCTGACAAAAGTTGAAAAGCCTTGTTCAACAAGGTATTAACTCAATTGTAAAAAAGAAAAGGTGGCAAAGCGGTGAAAGTATTGACAGCTAGTAGTACTTTCACGCCTTGAAAACGCGGAATCGAGAGTCTTCACAACCTCATTTCAAGAACAATCGCACTCGGTGTCGCTATTTAATCTCGAAACATGGTAGTAATTGCTGATGTAATATCAATATCGAATGCAATTAAACGCAGTATGACAATATAGTCACGCATAAATTACCATTTATCTGTCTCATATTTACCGTTAGTTTATCTTTTTATATAAATGCATTTTTAAAGCTAAATGGTATAATTATATATAAATTTAAAAATTTAAGAATTGATTAAGTATGCAACAATTAAGTTTCAATAAAGTTACATATAAAGCATTTTAATAATGTTAAATAATATAAATAGAGCAATTCCGCGTAACATTCCATAATTAAAGATCATCGTGTTTGGAAAAGATAAAAGATATTTGTAAAAAGCTTGTTACCGTATTGTGGAACTCTCGATCAAAACATAATTTTTATAACCATGAATTTACAATTAGGGATGTTATTTCTCAAACGTTTCAACCATCATAAATTCTATTATATTTCAGCGTGCTGACTATGAGTAATATAGCGGAAATCCCCCGCACAAATCGCGAAATTATGAAAAACTAATAAGATTAGCGGGAGTCCTCGGAGCGATGCGATTTACGCTTTTGCGACACTCGAAGGCCTATTTCTAGCAACGTTCAAAGAGAGATTACATGATCGTTTGACGGTAAAGGCAAAAGAGAATATTTTCAAGCTCGTGCAGTGCAGACGGCCAAAACCGGAAGCGCCACGACGAAAGAAACGAGTATTAGAGAGGCGAGAGGAAACGACGACGGTGGCTAAAATGTCCGTCTGGAATTGCCTGAAAAAGCGACGACGAGAGACGCTCTCTTGCCAGACCAATTACCCTCTTTTCTATCACAGTTCCTTCTCTCCTCATTCCCTTCTTCTTCTCCCCCCTAGTTTCTCCGATCGCACCCTCCATGTCGCGACTACTCGTCCCTACAGCAGAAATTTCAGTTCAGTCTTAGCCGCAGAATAAGGGATAAGTACCAAAGTCTTCGCCTGCCTCTCGACTCTCTTGGCCTTTCGCGTGCCTCGCCTTTTTCTCCCTCTTTGCTCGCCCTACGTTTTCACCGTCGACAGATTGACTCGAGTAGCCCGCAGCCACTCTCGAGAGATAGCCGTTAATCGATAAGTGTAGCGCGAAATCGAAATAAAACCTCCAGACCGTCTCTCTAAAGTACGCCGGACATGACCGAGCGGGATATTTAACGGCGACGTCCGCGCTCGTGAAAAACGCTCACGTGCACTTAATTTCAGAGGATCATTAATGTCAAGGTGTCTTGTACTGTAAAGCGGGAAGCGATGGCGCGGGCGTAAGAAGTCGTATGATATTAGAGACCTAATCAATCTTCGATTTTTATAAAACGCAAAATTTTTAAACCAGTTTTTCGTATAGATTAAAACACGCGATCATTCTTTGCTTAGATATCGTTAATAGCCGATTGTCTCTGATACCTATTAAGATAACCGGTGTCGTTAAGATTATCTATACAGCAAACGATATCCCTCGCGATGAATACGAACGAGCTTTTTCTCATATTCTATGCACGTCTAACAATATATATCGTGTGTAATTGCGAACGTATATTGAAGTTTCTCGAATATGTGCCAGTGGCAGTAGGGAATAAAATAACGTGTATGATACAGAGTATTCCGCGACTAGCGGAATTCAGCCTTTTATCCACGGATCCTTTGACTCATTTGCGATAAATTTTTCCTGATCAAAAGCTTTTGATTGAATGTAATTCCTTTGAAACTATACGATGATTTAAATTAAAATTCTATTGTATATACATATACGAGATGTCTCTCAAGGACAAAAATTATTAACTTAACATTTCGTTACAAATTAATTAATTTAAAAAATTATTTAAAAAATTTAAAAGTTTATATATTTTTTTAAAATCATTCTGTGAATGGAATTAACAACTTTTCGCGTGGCGCGAGTTAGCGCGCCGAGTTATTACGTATTCCAGAAACGGGCGATAAACTTTTAATTCCGTGTGATGCACGCCTACTCTCGTTCCGCGCAGCAAGATCGATAACGAGAGTGAAATTGAAATCGTTCGCCATGGTAGGGCCCGCGTTTCGGCCACTGACCCCATCGGCAAGATCGAATGAAGTTCGACGATTCGATATCCGCCGATTTGCGCGTTGCATGTCGATGACAGGTGTGCCCATATACGATGAAGAAATTATTCAATCCGGAATATCAGAGTATTATGTGCATCACGCTCGCATAATAACCGTAATCGCAAATGGTATAATAACAGGACGCTGCGAGCATAAATCGCAATAATATTGATTAAGCGCTAAATATCACAAGTACAATAAATCTACACGCGTACAATAACAGAATAGATAATTAACTTTCTTCGATACTTTGAAATTAGAATGATTTCGCGAACAAAGCCTCGAGTCGCGTAATCGTAAGATCATCACGCATAGGTAATAATAAGGATTACAAAAAAATTAAAAAGAAACGAAAAATTCCGCTCTTGTTTTTGTCGCGTAATTCCGTTTGTTTTCGCGCACGCGTTTTATTTTCGTAATTTTTAACTCATATCAGGCTCGGTCTGAACGCGTCGCCCAGACGCGCCGCGCCGCACCGCACCGCAAACCGATTTTCCGAGCGCAATTAAAATCACCGATGTCGGAAACTTCGCGCGCACGACACGCGATACAAAATGCCAACGCTGATGCCAGTGGCGGTATATGGTGGTAGTAAACCGGCGCGGTGGCCCAGTTCGCCCCCGCAGCCAATTAGCTCGACACACCCCCGCGGCTGTATTCAAGACCCAGCCTTACGAATTCCGGCTGTAGCAAATTGCGACTCGCGATCCCCGGCAACTCTGGCACGTGTATACGCATATGTTGTGACTGCGTGTGCATGAGCGCGCCCGCCGCGCACTTGTAGTTCCCTCTTGTCCCGTTGCCATTGACAAACAACATCGCTTGGCGATGCATTAAAGGCTGGACGGTTCTGCAATTCGTCCGTAGCGTCTATATATAGCTGTACGACTGCGGTTTGCGTTGTTTGCGCGGTCGAGATAATGATACGAGCATCCGAGAATCGGTATTCCACCGCGTGCCGTCATTGAAGAAGAGGCAGCGGCACGAGTACCGGAATTGAGAGGAAACTCTTATTAGGATATACATTTCAACGTGTAAATGCTCTTCAATTTTCAAATCAAATCTTCTCAACAATAATTAATACATTTTTTACATTACTAGAATACGTATACGTTGTACACAATTAATATACACTATTATATCTTGCAAAATTATTCAGCATTTGATAATTCAAATATGCGAACATCTATCATCAGGGGGAGATTTCGCAGAAGAGATTTGCATATGTACAAAGAACACCGGCGAAATTGGAGCAATCCCAAATGTATAAAAACTTGAATGAAGACGTAAAAGCGACGTTGAGTCGTTACGCGTCAAAAGTCGTGCTGACGAAAGCACGATTTCCCGACTGGCAAATTCGTCCGGTGCACGATTATGTGGTAACATAATCGTCTCGGATCTTCCCTCTTGCTGTGTTAACTCGCTGCTTCGCCTATAGTTTTGCTCCTCGTTTCCGACCGATTTCATTCCGCTGCACATCTCCGTTCCTCCGCAACCCCGTCTGCTCCACGGTCTACGATCCATCACTATAACAGTTTTCCTCTCCTGCCGGGAGAAAACGCGAGAGACGACCCGTTGTACAGCTTGCTCGGAAGTTGAAAATAATAAATTGTCTCCATTAGGCGGCCAGCCCATTGTCCATGTCCATTTTCCCACGGTCGAGCCAGATGGACACGACTTCACCGTGGGTGCTCCGTCTCTCTAATTGCAAATTTCGAGTCGTTGTCGTCGCCGATGACTCGCGTCTATCTCGCCAACGAGCCGTTTACGAGGAACGACTGCCACTGTCGGAATCCAGAAATTATTCGGCGCAATTAATCGCAACGGAGAAGAGAAAATTGCGGGGATAAAACGAGGGCTCGGGCTTTTCCCGGAGATTTCGAGACGCCTCCGGGATGAAAGTCGGAGTAGAATTCCGCGCAAAGTGCCGTCTACTTTCAGCCTCGAGCGTGCGCGCACCTGTCGAATGTGACGAAGGAATCCACTCGGCGGTACAAAGAAGTTCTCCGATCCATCGAGAGCCCCGGTGGGTGCTCGAGCCTGCTCTCATTCCTCTTGTTGTCCGCCCTTTGAGAAAATCTCGCGAGTTTTTATGCAGCAAGATGTATATAAGAGATCGATGCACGATGAGGTTCTCACGCCGTAAAAATAGACTCTCGCGAAACGGAACAATTCAACATTTGAATTGCCATTTGCACAGGTGTTAGAACTTGATATTAGAACTGAACTCGAAGCCCGTGCATATGCTGCAATAAGAATCTATCGAGTTTTCCTTTATCGTGTTTTTCTTCTTTATTTTATTTAACGATTTTTGTTTTAGAAACTCAGTATGTTTAACCACATCGCAATAAAAAGAAAGAAAAAAAGAAGATATGTGTGAGAGAAAGACCGTGAAAAGTATGTGTAAAAATGTAATGCGAACAGATACACGTAGCCTCTGCCGTCCTGCCGTTGACAAGATTATCCGGTAACCGTTCCTCTGTATATGCCGACGCATTCGCTTCACGTCTTGCCACGCTTTCGCAGTAACTTAATAAACGTTAAAAGCAAAACGGTCCCCGTAAACTGTAGAAACAAAGATAAGTGTATTAAACGGATTTCAAGTGCTTTCCGTTGCTGCGGCAACAAAGATAAAGTGCATTAAACGGATTTCGCTTCGACGCCGGAGACGATGACGAGCCACTTTGTTAATTGAGTTTCGCCCCTACGATCCCGGGAAATACTTCGCCGGTCCGGTATTAAATAGCGCGAGTTGCATTACCGGCGAGTATCGACGGTACTTCCGCCGTTGGAAAAAGAAGAGTGCGCGAAAGGCTGACTTACGCCTCTATGAACACAGCTAACGACGGAGGCAATCCTTAAAGCCTTTCAATTCGCGTTTGCCCGCCTTTAATTTAATCGAAAATCTCGAAAACGCCATAAATCTCTTTTTTCCCCGGAAATTGTGAGAATTAACGTTTTATTAACAATTGAGTACTTTTGTAGAATTGTTTGGAAGAAAACCGTCGAGTGTAAAAATGAAAAGAGATTTATCCGTGTAACCCAATTTAAAATGTCTATTAAGAAGGAGCAAGAGGTAATTAAATCGCGAAACAAACGAAAGAAAGTGCAAATAAAACTACGAAGCTGAATTAATTCCACTTTAGTGCGCAGCTAAGTTAACTAGTTCCCGTAACTGCTTTTGTAATGTGTAATCTGCTTTTCCATAAGAATAGCATCGTAAAAATTGCAACATCATTATTATTAATCTGTATAACAGCGTTGCTGGCCTCCTTCAGATTTATTCAGATACGAATAATGTTTCAGTTTCATTCAGCGGTCGCGAACAGCAATCAATATTCATCTTTCACATCAATATTCTTTTCACTCGAACTATTCCGTTCTATTTTAATAAAAATTTCGGTCAAAGATCTCTATAAAGATTCTTTTCCTATAGAAAAAAGCTTTAAAGGTATCTTTCAAGAAACATCAAACATCTTCAACGCGCGGTATAACTTTGCTACGATCCTCTAAAATTTTTAGTCAGGCACCAAACTTAGGAGAAACTTCGCCGTTATAAGATATATAAGATCCAGATCGAAATGCAGACGCTCAGCCGAATGGCGCCGTCTAACATCTGGTACTGACGTTACTTGCTGTTCGAGCGAATTAGCATGGAATGCGTCTCGGTGAGAACCAAGTTCGCGTTTCCTCGCCTCATTATCGCTCTTCAGCAGATCCAGGCCGCAGAACTTTGCAAGATCTATATATGAGAATAATAATAGTCGCGCATCACGTTCTTCCGCGTTTGTCTCTAAATTTCCACATTTCCCGCCGCGTACTTGCGACGCTAAATACATACAACACATCCTTTGTACAATACTTCAATCGCAATAAGATTATCAAGCCTCGAAAGTTATGCATCTATCTTCTCTCTGTACGAGATATTTAAATACGCGGATAAAATTTTTTGAGAGAAATTATGTCGCATAAAAAATTGCGAGATTATTTTTAAATTGTGCATAGCTAAAATTAAAGGAAATAAAAAAGTAATATTTACAAACATGTTATCGCGCAATTATCTTTAATAAATTTATGTGAAATCGTTACAAATGCATAACTCAATATCATCTTTAACTTTATTAACTTTCGATATCGATCTGTAATGACATTTTTTTTATCGGAAATATAAGTTGGTACAACGAAATATATCAAAACAACGTTACCAAAATTGAGCAACGTTCCGCAACCGAAAGTTAAATCTGATTTTGCGATTAAACGCTGGAAAAAAAAATAAACCGATTACGCGAGATCCAAAATTTGTATGCCCGTATGAGCATCTGTTGTGTCGCGACTGATTGGGATATGATGAATCGCTGAAAATAATCCAACAGTTTTATCCTGCATCCCATTTGCCGCGGCAATCTATACAAAAGGGAGCTCGCGCCTCTCACGCTCTCGCCCTCGTGGCACGCTCTTTGATGTATACTCCACGGTTCGTTGAATTCATTTCGTTTCCATCTCGTTTATTTCGTCTCGAAACATATATATGTATATATCATATTCTTTTTTCTTTTTTTTTCTTTTTTTCGTTTTCCCATGCCGTCGTTTCGAAACCAGCGGGAGGGATAGGGCGCACCATCTGACATCCACGCAGCGCGCATTTTGATACGAATGCAATCTCGTGTCAATCCTAACGCTTCCCACCCTTCTCACTTGGAGAACGCGTCTCAGCGTGAGGGAGCGCGCGTTAGGGAGGACACGGTCAACGTAATGCCATAAATATTAATTCGCGCGATACACATCAACGCGGCGAGATACGGAACGTGATTTACCGGAAGCGATAGTTTATGGCAGCGGCACGACACGGCCGTCGCACCAGGCGCGATCCAGGTCGTCACCACAGGTGGCGACTCCCTGGACGCTCATTTCGCATCACACATTTTCGTATCCCGCGTACATAGCGTACGTAATTATTATCTTTTCACTTGCACAATGTATTTGGTTTTCTAAACGCTGATCGAGATGTGCGTTAAACTTTTCTACATCATATATTCAAATTTCCATTTAGACAACTTCTATCCATTTGCAGCAACTTTCAAGTAACAGAATAACGTTTCTATTCATCGTGCAACGAATTCGTGGCAGCTATTTTCTGTTAAAGAATTTTCCAGGTGATCATTTCTGCCGCACGAATATGCGCATTAAGGAACTTCCGATGACTTGGAGAAATTCCATTTGCATTATACCCCGCCACTTTGGAGACTAGATTCGGAATTTGCTGTGTATATCGTAGGAATATCCGCCAGCTGATTAAACCAAGCCGACCGCGTCTCTCGGGAGACGGGTTCGAGATCCATAAAGCCGCGTCTACACCTTCCGGGCGTTCATTATGTGAATTGATACGAGCTTCCGAAACCATCGAGATGTTAGTCGGAGAGGTTTGATTAAACAGAAAGCGGGGTTCATTGCTATTCTGCGGCTACGCGATACGATGCTTCGTATTTATTTTAAAAGAAAAAGAAAAGACAATGTATATGTAAAGGAAAAAAAACGAAACAGGAGAAAAAAGACGAGGAAGGCCAAGGTGAATATGGTACTGTCCGCTGACAGTTCTCGCAGTTTCCGGTTAGTTCGTTCGAAAGGAAAGTTGTAGCAACACCTTGACTGCTGGATACATCACTTGCCTCTTTAGTCTAACGCGATAATTATCGAACTGTGGAAAGGACGATGACAAAAGAGAAAGAAAGATAGATAAGTAGATAAACAGATAGATTAATAAATAGACAGATAAATAGATAGATGGATAAAAAGATAAAGAAAGAAAGAGAAAAAGAGGACGAGAGTGCAGCAAAGTAGGGATAAAACAAGCATAAAACCGCCAAACTAATCAGACTCAACCAATCCGAATCCTTTCCCCGCGGAGAAGAGAGATGCTTCCTCTCGGCGGACAGGATAATTTAAACTTTCCCGCAGCGGGCACACCGCGACGCGGTGTGACGCGGTGTGGTGTGCGGCGCCGCGCCGTGCCGTCAACGTACCTCGGTCACTCCGCTAAACGGAATTAGATACGAGCGTTAGATTCAAACGTTACCCACCGTGAAAAGCGGCGAATCTCCTAGGTATACACCGCGCAAACACGCAAAGTGTCCGAAGTGAATCACTAAGGATCCTTCGTGAAAATAGACTGTAGCCGAGCAGTGCTATTAGGGCAGTCCAAGTGAAGATCCCTGAGTTTTCCGCGACGACTGAAATTCGGCGCGGCTGAGAAACGCTAAATTCAATTTTCAAGAATAAATACTCTCTTCTGAGCGTAAAATGGTAGCGCGTAACTTTCTCGCTTTACATAAGCTAACGTGTTTATACGAGTTATCCCGAATTGACGACAGTTACTAAAAGTTTACAGTAACTCTTCATACGTGGAGAATGTTTTCCAGCCAAACGTATGATGAAAGAGCCATTATAATGGCGTAATAAAACAAAGTGACGAGTGAGATGCGTTTAAAATGTTTGAAGGAGAGAAATGCAAAAGTGAGATAAATTTGGAAAATTCACAGGTCTCGCATTCTGGAATATATCACAACTTTTAATCGGTATCGGAAAAAAACTCGAAAAATTGTCAAGCGCGCTGCTGTCGTTCACGGCAGAATAATCGGAATTTTCGCGAAGCAGAGAGAATTCGTTCGGTCTTAATTACAGCGGAGTCGGAAGAGACATGTTGCATCAGATGCGAGCGCGACATTCGCGCACCTTGTGTCGCATGATCCTGTTGTGGATACGAAACAAAACTTCGGTTGTGACGGTAATTACGCGGGGGACTTCCGTACGCTGCTGTTTAAATTAAGCCATTCCACCAGGGGATGAACCGATTACGCACTCAACAGGATTTATCGCCGTGTTTGGTGTTCACCAGGTATCATCTTACCCCGGATCTAAATAAAATGTCACGCTGTGATAAAGGCTGCGGCGCGCAAAGAATGAATTAAGGATGAGTACAAGCGAAAGGAGATTTAATAGCATTTCCATACAGCTATAAAACAGATTGAATTAAATTGTTGTTTGCGATTTAAATCAAGTCTAAAAAGGAATACCATGAGAACGATTATTTTTGTTAGAACACATATTTCTGTGTTTAAAAAGAGATGTTAATATTTCAGTGATATCTTAATCATCAGCAATTTAAAATATCGCGTCTGTTATTTATTTCAGATTAAAATATGAGGAAACTAATTTGGTATAATTTCATTACCTTCTCATCTCTTATTCTATTTTAGATATAAGAACTTAGTATGTGAATATAATCACCACTTTAAATAGTATTTCCGTGTATACACATGTAGAATGCTTCTCTCGTACTCTGGGAAATATCGAACGCTCAGTTAAGCCGAGCGTCTGATTTATCAGACGTTTGCGGTGGCATCGCAACTGCGCGAATGAATAACGTGATAGCGGAACACTTCAGAAACGAACTAAAAATTCAGCGGTGTCGTCGGGGAAGACGGGGGCAATTTAGCTTTCCATGAGAGAGCAAGAGCGACCCCAAACTCGAGAGAAACTTGCCCCCCTCCCGGAACAGCTGCAGGGAAGGATATACGGTATGTGTGTGTCCTTTGACGAAAACATCCGTACGAGCCGCTGGCAAAAGGACCCCCTTTCTCGTCGGTATTCCGCTCGCCTATGCCGCTAACGGAATACATTACTTTTTAACGACTCGCGCTAGAGATGTCCTGGTCCTCTCTGATAAATAGCGAATTTCCAGCGCGGCGCGAATTCCGACTCGAGAAATCAGCAGAATAGCGTTATCGGGAGCGGAACGATGGCGACGACTACGAATCGGTACGAATGATTCAATTTGAATAATGTCACGCGCTACATTACTGTAGATTGCCGCTCGTGAAAAACGTGATGGCAAAGAAAGAACTTCCCTTTGTCAGTCACTTCGTAATTCTACTTATTTTCTATTACTTGTTATTTTTCGAGCAGGATTGGAGAGAACGATCACGCTTTCTGTCTTTCAGATAGATTTTTGGAATATATAATATACAACTAAAATGTTATAATATCGTTTTAGTGAAATCAAAAGTCATGTTTAATTTCATCGGTATCTAACCGTACGAAGCGGCACGAAAGTAATTATATATATGTTATAAAGTTAAAAGTTAAATTCGTTTATGTCGTTCATGCAATTGTACAATCAGGAACAAGAGAGAGAGACAAATATCAGCAATTCGATTAATAGCAATCTGAATTAGGGTCGAAATAGAGCGCGTGTTTACACGCGTGCGGAAACTCGATTGTTTTCGTAAAAGAGTAATGTCACGAGCCCGAATAAAAATCAAACTGGAACTCATCGGAAATAATTCGCGTGCCGCAGTACGGCGATCGTGTGTATTTTTTAGCGTTACCGTTCGAGCGCGGCATCGCAGTCGAAGGTCGAAAAATTGGAACGTTTTAGCGACGGGGAGAGATACAGCCTCGGCTGTACCGAAACGAACGCACGGAAAGCCGCTAACGCCCCGCTTCAATTTTCTTCTGTGAACCCCTGACCGACCGTAAAACGCGAATGGCCGCTTGTACGAGCGTAATGTATCGATAAAGCACTCACAGGGCTCGTCGCGAAATCCATAACATATTCTCTTCGGACGCGTCATTTCACGCTGCAACGCGCGATCGCAAAGCGATCTAGTGCGCAATTATGATGCAGGCAAACAGCTCGAAATACAGTGGTGGCTGCGCTGTTTCATTTGCAATTAGAAAATACAATTACAAGATTTATAGAATCGACGTCCGATTGCAAAATGCAACGCGAATCCTGCGTGCATTCGATCGAAAATGCTACGATGAGGTTACGAGAAAGCAAGCCGAATTACCTTAATCACGCTTTAACATCTTTATTTTCGTACAAGTTAATGAAGTAACGTATCATCGTTTGTCCCACGTCCACCTAGGCCCGCAGAACGTTCTCATTAATCGAGAGGTTTACGCTAATTACGCTAATGAGCGTGCCAGAATATAGTACAAGCGATCATGAGTTTTAGCACTCGCGTTTAGTCCGAGCGCTTTCAGTACCTCGTTTGAATGTATTTCCGAATTAAATTTCATGCCTATAGAATGTGTTAAATCGAATAGGTATCTGTATTCTTTATCGCGCGCCGGATTACATACGCTCAATGTAGCATACAGTCGGCGCGCGGTATAAATCGCATGGTTACATGCTCAATCGGTACTCGTGATGAATAATAAACATTATTACAATAATAATTATGATAATATTATTATTTTACGTTAATGCAGTGATAATAAATGTAATTAATATTGTAACGCGCGTAAACATAATCCATAGAACACAAATAATCGAGTAGAAACATCCTTGGTATAAACGAAATAATAATATAACATCGTATATCATTATTATTCATTCTTCCTAAAAATCCAATTCTTCCCTATAATTTCACAGAATTTGTATTTAAAATGTTACAATCAAAATATTGTAGTGATCAGAAAACGAGCAAATATCGTTCCAAATAAATTTCATGTTATTATTTAAAAAAATATATATATAAATAATTCTGTTTCTACTCGTTATTTCTTCTTAAAAAATGGATCAATTATATAAAACTCACCTCCTCTCGGAGAATCCGTAGGACGTTGCCTTAAGCCTGCAATAAGAAAAAGAATTTCTTTTAGTCTCGTACGCACGATGAATTGGAATAGGTATGAAGAAAGTGTACTATCGTATAGATAGTACATCCTTTTGATAACATAGCAAAGAGAAGAGAACTAATATAGAACTGAATTTAATAAATTACTTTGGATATGTACATTAGTATTGCGAAGTACATAAATGTAATTGATATATATTAAATTCTATACACGAATTGATCTCGTGTGCATAAAGAAAGGCAATATAAATAGGAAAAGCAGTTTAGTGCAACTTCAAAAACAATTTATTTACGATAAAACAAAACATTTTGGTTAGCCAGTGGTACACATACCTAGTACATATTGCGGTTTTACTTTGTAAATAGTCGCACTATCAATTTCGTGCTCAGATAAAAAAATATTTATTTTCGACGGTACGAGATTTACGTTTGTGAAACACAATAATACAAATAACTTGTTCCACTTTCAAGTTAAAATTGCTTAAAATAAATAAAATATATAAATGTATATTTTGCTGGATTAAGTATTCAAGCACTAAAATATCAAATTATTAAAATTAATGTTTCAAACATTAATTTGTAATGTGGCTTTTTAAAAAAAATTTATCGTTGTCTTATTGATATATTTATTGAGATGAATTGTATATTAATTTTTAAATTGATTAAAATATTAATTTTAATATTTATTAATATATATGTATTAAAATGTAAAATATATTATTTTTAAAACTCAAAATTGTTTTAAAAAATATATTAATTAATTGCAAGGAAAACAAAAAGAGACTAAAAATAAATTACTTCTCAATTCTCAGAAAACAATTTGACAATTAAGCAATATTTGCAAAACAATACTATACCTATATTTTATAATGTTAACGCATTTTTAGCTAAAATAAATAGAATAACAAAATTCGTTTGAGATGCCTCGAGATCACTTCCGTGACCAGTGCATCCTGATTCCAACATTTTCCGCCATTGTTATACTGGTTGAAACTACTAAACCAATTGGTTGGGACCAAGGCGCGGAGGTGCAATCTAAACTTTCGAATTCTACGAGTTGCAGCCCTTGAGGCCCTCGTGTAACCCTTGCAACGGCACTCTCACAACCGCGTCCTGAATTGCACGCTCAACTAGATTAATTCTACGAAATATTCGAAACCCACCACAAAAGCCAAAGAATTAATTGCTGTGTAAATTTATAAAGCGTCTTCAATATTTTTCGATTAATAATTTTAATAGGTACCTTTAATAGGTATCTTTAATAGGTACCTGATAAGAACGTGATCAAACAAAAAGATATTGTAGGAACGAGTTTTATAGAAACCACCTTTTCTGTTATCCTAAATTTAAAACATATAAATATAAAAGATTGACATTTTTGTGTAAACGCAATTATATTACCGCGTAATCTTCTTTTGCCGGGGATCAGCAGCTTAAATTTTATTAGTTTTCACGAATAACAACCTGTTCCTCATTTTATATAACGCGTGGTAATAGCTTTTTTCTCTTTATTTTCTTCCCTTCAACGTTAACAACCTGATGGATCCTTCATATTGCCAAGGGGAGCTGCAATGAATAACAGGCCGATTTGTGGATTTACACCCTCGTATTCCTAAGGGACCGATGTAGTTGTAAAAGGCATATGTCTTTGAAATGCTTCATACAAGCTCTCTTCCGAGAAAGTCTCTCGCACGTCCCACGCTCTTTACTTGACGAGAGAAGAGATACTAATTGTAAACGTCAGAGTTAAAACACTTGCATTCCTATCAACGTGCAAGCGCATATTTGATATCATCGCATACGTTATTTTGTATTACATACTCTAGCTTGCATTTTCTTAATTTCTTTACTTTTAGTGTTCATTATAACATAATTTCTCTTTGTCTATTCTATACAAATATCATTTTATTATCTATTATATATCACAAAATTTTTAATACTATCAAGCATTACTGCCTTAATCGAAAAGTTATTTATTTAATAAAGAAATATTTTAAGTTAAAAATTTTTACATAATTTGAAATAAATCAATAAAGTAAAAATTAAATATCTTAATTTGTGAACAAGTATCAATCCTAAAATTAGTCAAAAATGTAAAATGTATCATTTTTATTATTTTTAATGTATATTAAAAAAGAAAAATTATTAAAGTAATGTTATGTTCTATGTTATTTACATAAAATACAGTTTGCATTAAATTAAACTAAAAATATTGCTAGCTATATATATTCAGTATTGTATATTATATGATAAATTAAAAAGCAGAGCAAGAAAAAGAGAGAAAAGACAGAGCTCTTAAACTTTGTGTGGAATATATATAGGTTCACAATAAAAAAAGATTCAAAACCAGTTTAAAAGAAATTAAAGTTTTTCCACTTTATACGATGGCTTTTTTACTTTGAATGATTTTCTGGAATTCTAATAATCAAAATTGAACTGTGTAAATTAGCCCTCAGGAATACACAGCCTCGTTTGAACTTTATCTGCTTTTGAACTCGATATCAGGCCCGGTCCGAGTTGCCGAATTACAAATCCGACATGGCGCACCGGGATAAAGGCAACGAATCCTGACGCGAAAAACGAAGGGAGCGGGAACGGGCGAGAAAGAGGAGAAAAAGGAGAAGCGAAAAACGAATGTATTTCAATCTCGCCCGTTCCCGGCCACGCTGCCGGAGTTTCGAAAAACTTTCGCTACTTCGGGTTCGTCCGGCTGACTGAGTTTTTGAAGCGGCTGGCTATATATAGCGGACGATAGTTCAGTGAGTATGCACGTTTCTACAGTCCGATTCCGATCGACGAGCTTCTTGCTCCAAACTTGAAAAAAGGGCAATATTTAGCTTTAACCAAAGTGACTTTGAAAATGAAAGGTATTGTGTCATCTTGAAGACAGCGGAAACTTTATAGGCATTTCGTAGTCGCTTCACTGTCACCACTATCTTCACAATAATCAACATAACTTATTGATGTCGAGATTATTATTGTTATCATAACTTTTTTCTTTTATCTTTCTTAAGACAAATACGATAATTGTGTAAAGAAATAATGTTTTGAATTGAAAATAGAAGCTCCGTTTTCTTAATCCCAGTTTACTTTTGAGACTGTAAACCCGCGATAAAAGACTTTTTAATCATTTTTTGATATAATATACAAATTATACTCGCGAACACAATGTTCAACACGATCTATTCTTTTATACTATTCAAGAATTTTTACTGCAATGAGTTAAAAACTTCAATATTTACTATATCAACACACTAACCGTCACGAGACGTAAATATAATAAAGAAAGGGTAATATAGCGAGTGAATGGCAACCACATAATGGCGTATAGTAAAGCTGAATGCAAACAAAAACGAACAAATGTCTTTCGCAGTAAACTTTAATAGTCGGACGATACCGCGAGGAGTTGCAGATGCGATTAAGCTTACACCAATAAAGATGAAGAAACGACATCTTTCATAAAAATATAAGTTCCCTCCGTTACGTATGTGAGCGTTCAATCGCTTCTTATGCCATTTACTCCCCTCTATATGTAGCGTGAAACGATCAACGTCCGTGGAAGACATCGCCCTCCGATCACACCCTGCGTTCATCCCGATCCGGACTCGCCCCTTTCGACATATCGCGCACCTGCTAGTACAATCGATCCTAAAACAATCGACAACCCGAAGTTTCGTTTCTGTATAAATCCGGGCCAGACACGAAAGAACGTACGCGACGATGATTAATCGATCGCCGTTCGCTCGATTTACGACGTTCGCGAGTACGAACCGATCGTTGAGACTCGAGAACGAACGAACGTACGTACGAACGAGAATCGATCATCGTGCAAGTAACATCGAGTAGAAACGTCCGAGGGTTATCCGTGGAAAATGATCACGTGGATTACGCGAGTGCCTGACACGGAAAAACGGTGAAAAACATCGTCATCGGGGACAATGACGACGACTGTGACGACGATGACGACAAGGACAGCGTGGATGACGACAGTCGATAGCGGCCATTCATAGACGAGCTCGCTGCTGCCAGCGCACAGCTCGTACATTCAAACGACAATATGTATCATACGTATGTATGAGTGGGGTTGTAAGTTCCACAGGCAGGAGAACCGAGAAAGATAAGGGAAACGTGGGTAGACTCGCACTGCTCGTAGCGCCGATAAGAGATCGCACCCAACTTAACCGCCTTGCACCCCACGAACGAACAAACGACGGCAGCAACCCTCACGAACGATCGATAGATAGATAGAGAGAGAGAGAGAGAGAGAGGGCCAGCAAGGCGAATGATATTCTCGGGATGGTTCCTTAACACCTCTGAAGCAGCAAAATATTTCACCTATATGCAGGACGATAGATATGCACGCCGTTTCCAAGTATGATGACCGTACTTTGCGAGCCGATACCGGAAAAAGAAACTCGCGATTTGTTTTACGAGATCGTCCCCCGACGATGTTCGACCACGTTTCGCCCTTAACCGCGCTCGTTCGATTTATCGTTATTATTCGAGGAACGATTTGTGAAAAGTGATGCGTATACGGCGTATATGACGATCAGTTTTGAACGGTAGAAAAAACTGACTTCTTCCCGAGAGAAATTTAGATATTGAAGCGCTCACTCGGCATACATATAGAACTTAGTTATTATACTGAAGTAAAGTAAAATGAGTAAACTGGCATTTTCAAAGAATTCCAATATCGAGATATTTGCGGAAAATTTCAAAAACTTTCATTGATAGATTTTATACATAATTACCGTATAAAAATGTTTCTAAATATACTTGATAGTGTTTCTTGTAAATTGATTGCATTAAATGTATTCGTTTACACAGCTTTGCTCCGATAATTAAGCAATTATAGCTCTGAGAATATTTTCATCCAATTTAATTATTAAATAACATTGGTTGCGTACAAGTTTACAAGGATTCCATTTCGCAAAATAATTAAAAAATAACGGAAAATATACATTGTGATATATTACATACAAAGATATTTTTTGGTATATTTGCTTTCTTAAAAAAACAAGAACCTAGTATTGCAATAAAATATATAATTTTATAATATAGAACGAACAACCTTCGTTGTCCGTTAGATTATATTTCAATACAATTACGAGTTAATTTTATAACTAATTCACTCGATAGTACCGGAATATATTTCGGGATCATTTATGAATTCGTGAGAGAGACCTCAATTCCATTTTGATGTAATTTACAAAGCGGACGAATATGCGCTTGAAAATAATTTCCGCTTTCGAAAATTGTCATAAAAATGGCAAGCACAAAGCGGAACCAAATTAAATGGAAACTTTTGTAAATGCGTGTGCGATGCGCATATCTCTTTAGATTTTCCTCTAAAATTTGATATACTTCTAGAATCATAACATGCAGCATGCGAGATGCATAAAAAATACATACATATATAGCAATATACGTTTTATATTAAATATAAATCAGAAATGTTCTTTGCGACTGATTGAAGCGTAATCCAACGCAATGTTTGTGTACACATTTTTATTACGTTCATAAGATTGAGTTTTCTCACCTACTGTTTTGACATATTATGCGCAATATCTTCAATAAGAGCGCGTTTATAGCTTTTGTGTTCAAAAACGCGCGAAACGAGAGTCCTGCCTTTGACACCGGATCGACACGAAACAAAAAAAAAAATATTGCAGATTTACCGTTTCGCTGGAGTGGAATATCCATTAAAAAACTAAGCGAAGCTGTCAAAGGAAACGCAATCCAAAAGCGTACTTCAGAAAGAAATTAATATCTCATTCCAATAATGAAATATTCGTGTTATGCTTAACATATGTACATTTCACAACGAGCAGCTATGAGGAAATATACCACACTGCTACGATAACACGATCCATGTCATAAGATAAACATTCAATTTACATACATGTATTATATTGTTCATATTTAGAAACATAATATTTCAGAAATTATAATTATTTGTAAGAAAAAATTCTGCATAGCTTTTATGGAATGATTACATTCTGTTTCTAAAAAAATGTCAATATTTTATTAACTTTATCTTCCTCTCTTTTTCTGTACTTATGTGTGTGTTGTATTTATTTTATGAAAATTATATCATCAATACTAAAAGGATCAATAAATGTGCGAAAAATGTACGGAGTATTATTTCGACATGTACACAGAAAAAAAGAATATTCTTGATTTGAAAATATCTTGAGTTTCAATGCGGAAATCTTGAAATGGGATTATATTGTGTTAAATATTTTACATAGCTCAACCAAAAATAAGAAGTTGAAATTCTTATAAGAAGATTATAGATCGTTGCGTATATACAAATATATAAGTTTTGATTTGACACTTCTTTTTTTCTGTGTAGAGAAATTTAAATAAAAATCCAATATATAATCAGTATATAAAATTTGGTAAAGACTGCTCGTAACTTGGCTTTTTCAGAACGATCAATAAGCAAAATATCGGTTTTGAACGTACGTGTCGTAAAAATCGATAGAAGACAAATCGTGGGCGCCACAAGCCACGTAGAAAAATAACGAGTTCGCGTCACCGAGGCTTACCAATTTCATGCTCATACGAGCCGTGTAAGCGAGCGAGCACGCTCGTTTGCAGACGATAGCAAAGCGCCAACTACATAGTTGAAAATACAAAACTTTATTCGAAATTGCTGTGACACGTCTCGCGCATACGCACATGTGTGCAAGTGTGTGCACGCATAACGGTGATGCTCCCAATCGGCTCTCAGCGGGCGAGAACGTTACGGTGGTGAACGCGTGTGTGGCAGCTAACGCGCGAAATGGAACCGAATGGCCAGCATAAAGAGCAAAAAACTGCGAGTGCAGAACGTAAAGCGAAAAGGAATATGGATGAAAATGGAAGAAGCGGCATGCGTTTCAGTTAACGACGCGGTCATTTCGGTGTGGATCATCAAAAGTACAAATTTAGAAACATAACGCATTGTAAAATGTATAAACGTTAAATATTTCTTGAAGCTTGTTATAATTAGAGCTCGGACATGGAAAAATGTTACTATTGTTTATCTCCGAAGTCTCCGAAGTACTTCCACACGCATGACACGTCGCATCGGAGAATTTCTCATTTGATATGCAAACTTTTGAAAATTTGACACACGAGACACACTGCACTTGAGAAGGACTCAAACTTAGAGTCAAAACGTAGTGCCTACTCTTTTATATTGTTGCCAGTTAGTCGAGTAATATAATAATATTTGTGGGGTTTTAATCACTGGCGGAGGAAGTTATTTTTTCTACCATTTGTTTATCATTAAAATAATCAAAAAAAGCAATCAGAAAAGCAACACTCGCTGCAATTTCTAATTATGTATTAAAGCATATGTAAAAACTTCATGATAAAATTTGATATGCAATTTGTCATAATATAGTGAAATAAGATTTATAATTAGAATCTTAAAATATATTAATGCAAGTTTCCAACTATTAATAAAGAGAAAATACTTTTTTAAGGCTTTAAGACAAATTATCTTACGATAAAACTGAGTTTATATAACGGTTGTTGTGCGCTATTCGGATGGATTTAAGAAATATCGTGCCATGCGCAACGAAAATTTGTCGATGCGACACAGCAAGAGTACGTGTTTTTCTACCAATACCGGTAGTTTGCACAGTAGTCTCTATTGCAAGTATTATATCGCGACAAACGTCATTGTTTCTAATACATTCGCATATCGTTTATCGAAGAATTGCATATACGTTGAAAGAAATCAAAATGTGAAATAACGAACAGCATAATAAAAAAAATACGCTTAAAGATAAGAGTATAATTTCAATTCAGTTTTTTTATGTTGTAATTACTCATAATTATCTTATCGCGAAACATAGGTCTTGTTTTTTAAATCTAAATAACAAATATATAATAAATATTTGTGCACTGAAAACATAAGGCCTTAAAAAAAGGCTTAAAATATCTCTAGTAAATAAAAATAAGATAGCAATGTTCATCAATTATAAAATAAACTAAATTTTTATATAAACAATTAAAATGTGATTATTAATAAAACGTTAATTATAAGTCAAGAAATGTATTTACGAGCATCGGAAAAAAACAAACGCTAAGTGCATTTTCTAATTCGCGTCAAATGAAATAAAATAAACCTCACGTAATGAAGGAACATACGAATGACAAGAGGAGATTTCAGGAAAAAACAGAAGTAAGTATAAGAAATATACATTGAGAAACAATTTTTCATCGCTCGACTACCGTCCTTCTCTTTCCATAGACATAAATCGCTCATAAATACAGTTTCCGAGCGAGTTAACCCTTTCATGGCGAGGTTTCCTCCGAAGAAAGAAGTAAATTTAAGAAGAATGTTTATTTTCTCTTTTTCATTTTACTTCATAATTAAAAGAACTTTCTGGATAAAAGAGACAATTCGAAGAAAAAAAACGTACATAATCGGCTCTCGCTCTGCGAGGGAATCAAGTGAAACAAGCGCAAAGAATTAGCGTATACTCACGGTTCGATTAATGAATTTACAGCCGTAATTATTTGTACGATCGTGCGTAAAACGCAATTACGCGGCACGCATGAGCGATGATAAAAATTGAAACGTTGTTTAAACGACGCACGGACGTGAATAACCGCACTAATAAATATGCCGGAACGTGAGGCTTCATAAACATCCCCCATGGAGAATTCCGAACGCGCCGCCGTAATCATTAAAGTGAAACAGAATCTGTCGGCGTGCACGCGCGACGCGCGACGTACTTACGGAGCGAGATTTTACGTTTCCCGTAAAATAAGCTCTCAGATGACAATACCGGAAGACAATACTGCGCTTTACGAGTCTATTTCTATGGCAAGAGTGTGCCACGTTCTCGATTCGCTCAATCCTCAGAATCAGTTGTTTCACTGCTGAAGCCATTGTTATTACAGTTGGCACTTAAAGTTGAATAATCTTAGAAAATGTCCACAACTGTCAAAATATCGCTCTTGGGAATCAGAAAAAGCAACAGAATTTTCTATCATCATACGTGGGATGTTTTAATTACTTAAATAATGCTGAAAATTGTCAAGTCTCTTTTATCCCAGATAATCTCTACGAGATACACGTCACACTTCAATATCAGATATTTCATGTCGTTATATAAATGCAAACCGAAAGCTCCGGCTCTAAATGCCGGCGAATTACTCGGTTACGTCACTATGAAAACATCCTAATCGATATGCAGCGATTACCATCGTTGAATTGACACAAACCGGGTGAAACCAAGCGAAGTAGTCGCTTAGGAGCGCCAGAAGGGTTAATCACAGGCGGCTTAGAGCGACGGATTTGCCTTGGCAAAGTAGCAGAAGGGGAAGTCTTCCCAAGTCACTGGCAGGGAATTGGCTCGTTACGCAAGCGACCGGTGAAACTGATATTAACGAAACCTCCGGGGAACGAATGGAGTGCTTACGCAACCGTGTTCGTCACCGACGCCTCCTTCCTATTACGGGTGGGAGGGCACGATTCTCCGACGCGACGGCGACGGCGACGGCGGGTGTACTTACTTATAGGGCGAATGTCAAATCGTTACTTGAAACTTCGCCGTTGCAACGGGATTACCCACGCACCGGTACCATCGCCTAGGAAAGTCGAAAGCTGTGCCAGACGAGCGGAATATAAATGAGCGAGAGCCGAAGACGAACCGGATCGATCGCGCGCGAGCGCGTGATAAGGCGGGGCGAGAAATGGTACGAGACACCTTCAGTCTCGAGTCTCCGAGGTAACTGGGACGCGCGCGCGACGCGACGCGACGGTTATGAGGATTCTGATATGCAGGACTTTCCGTAAAATCGGATGGCCATCGTTGCGAACTGTTTATGCGGAAAGAAGGAGTCGGGAGGGAGTGGGAAGAGGTCGTAACGATGAAATCGCGCCGAACAGCTTTGCAAAGTGCCGATCGTGCGATTCTCCAAAAGCCCTCGTTGGTCGACGGTAACGTCACGGAAACTATTCTTCTTTTATCGCGCTGTGATACGACACGTGCGTTAATCAAGCAGATACGATTCTGTGCGGATTATTCAGAGCAACGCACTAAAATCTCTAACGGCACACCCTTCAATTACTAAATTAAAAATTGAAATTTAATTGTCCAAAATCTATACAAACGTTTTATACAAAATATAAATTTCCAAATACATATTATATTGATGTGTAATGTAATGGAGCGACTAAAAACATAAATAAATTATACATATAATAATGAAATCAGATATATGGATTTATTAAAATATGATGCGTCATATTGTTTAACTAATGTTCCAAAAATTAATTTATATATTTTGTTTTATTATATATATCGCTATAATATATATATCATCAAATAATACAATATTTCTGATCTTATTTAGTAAGCAGAAAAATAAAAAGAATTAATAAAATTAAAACATTAACTTTTTAAAATAAAGTTCTAAACGTGATAGAGAAAAGCAGTAGAAATGTTCTTTACCTCAACTATCAAACGAAGTGTAAAAAAGAAATATTCACTCAAATGTAAAGATAACATCGCACACTACAGCCATTGGTGGCAATATCTTTTTAGCAAAATTATGTGTGTGATTGATATTATCAAGAAATCGGCAAGAAACTCATTATTTTTACATGTTGATAATCTAATTATTTAAAAACCACGCGTACGCGTGGCACTTTCAATGAAAATATGATTTAATTTGTTCGTTTCTCGCGAGAATCGACGAAATTAACGAGGGGCTCAAGATATCAGGAAAACGTTAAAAATGATTTTTGCGCACTATTAATTTTGCACGGATATAACTGCGAAGTCCTCGCATGGCAATTTTCTGAAGCCCGCACTTTAAATCCACGAACGCAACTTTACAGCGCAATAACGTACGTGATTTACGAAAAGTTTCTCATCCGCACAAAATCGTTCGCGTTAAAATCTCTTGGAGAGATTCCAACGTGACGAGGTCTAAGATAAGAATTTCGTTCACAGTGCCTCGAGACAGACAGTGTCGCAAGGCAATATCGAAGAGACGGAGAACCGTGGTATGAAATCAAAGTACCGACAGCTAGGAAACCTCGGGAAATTGCAGAAAACCACGCACGTCCCGTTCCAGCACTCGTTCAAACTCCTTGATGGATTTACTTTTGTTATAATCGAGAATCCGCGCGACTCTCGTACGATTGATAGCAGTAAATGGTGCGGTATATGTGTGTACGTGTGTGATATAATATAAATATAAAAATGTGATGCAATGTACAATATATGACTACTTATACAGTGTTGTGGTTACTACGAAAAGCGTTTAAATATTTATTCTGACAATGTAACAGCAAGCATAGATTACTCATAGAAAATTGCGATGTAATCTTTGTAATTCGGACTTTCATTAAGAATCAAGATTGTGCCCTCTGTCGTGGTAAATATCCATTTTTAAGAATGAGAATTTCTCTAGCTTTCATTATAAAAAACATTCAGAGTATATTTCTCATTTAAAAACAAACTAATTAAAATTTAAATTTAGAATAATATACAATAAATACATAATACACTAGTTTGAATTATAATTTTCTCGAAGTATTTTTCTTGTGGGTGCTTTTATACAAATGTTGTCCTATAAAAATTAATTTCGCGAAAGAGTAAGTTTTTCTTTGCTTCCGATGATCGCCGATCAGTTAATTTATATTCCTCGCAGCCGAGATGCCACGACAATCGCCATTTGCGACGGAAGAACGATAATAACGGTGGTGTATCGTTATCTGAATCTAAGCTGACAGCCATCAACGCGGTAAAAGCCAACGCAAGCACGGAGCCGTGCCTTCCACCGGAGGTCCCTGTGTTAATTAATGATTCGAATCTCATTTATCATTACGGCTATGTCGTGTTCTCAGACCTTCCACTCGCCTTCGAGCACGACCTCTCACTGTAGATACAACCATACCTTACCTCCTCCTCCTTTTGTCGTTCTAGTCTATATATAGGGTGTCTTCGGATCTACCAAATGTTTTTTTGGGGCAGGAGTATTACAAATTAAATAAAGAAAAATGATATTTCTACTATGATATATTTACGAAGTTATTTAATACTAAAAATTTTAAAGATTTATATTTATTTGTTCTTTGTTTTTTATTTTAACTAAATTTTGATTTTTTTTCTTTTCTGTCTCTCTCTCTATATATATCTTTTTCTCTTTCTTTTACTTATTTAATTTTTCCTTGAATCATCAAAATATTCAACATTAAACGAGAAACAGTCGTTTGTTGCGATTAAACAGTAGTTATTACCGCCTAATTTTCGCTCTCGTTTTCGCTAAACGACTATATCGACTCCAAAATCGTCTGAGAGTTGAGGGGACGTTTCGTTTTAAGTCTGGCACACCCAATATACAGCGTATATACAAGCTCCACCTCGTAGCTCCACTTTTCCGGCCACCCTTCGCTATGTACCCCCCGCCCTTCTCTCCGCGGCGCCAGTCGCCTTTCTCTAATTAAATAACTTCAAGACACTATCCGTTACTTCATCTATCTACTCGACCGTTCGTCCGTCTGCAGTTCTTCTTTTCAGGTTTGAACACGAGATGCCCATTAAAGCGAATGCGCGAAATTCGATATCTCCGATATCTCCTTGGCCACGATGATTCGAGAGACCTCAAATCGTCGTGCGCTACTCGGCTTGTTGTGCTAGATTTGTCGTGCGGATTTGTTTGCAATTCCGCCTACCTTCCGAAAGTTTGCCCAATGAGTAAGATGCAACATCAACCACATTAAAATCAAGAAGACGAAGTTCAATCAAACACCGCCTTCGGGGAAATTTCTGCGAGTAGCGACGAGAATTAAAATTAAATTAGCAATATATATACACTTTCCTTTCGAGGATATTGTATTTGATTGTGCACTTCAGCATGGCGGATTCTTCCGGTTTATTTATTATCCATTATCTTTATGTATCCAATTTCTCCCTGAATTACGGATCCAAATATTTTCATACATTGATAAATATTTATTAATACTATAAGGAAATTAATATATTAAATCTAATATAAAGAAAAATTAAATCTTCGAATGGAAACGTTGAAATTGCAAAAATCATCATCTAAGCGAATGGTGCGTAAATTGTTATATGTTTGCGACGGAAATTTGATGTAACTCATTTGCAAAATAATTCATTCGTGTTTTAGATTGTCATTTATCATGCTCTAGATTGATTACTTACTTATTTCTTAATAAATTAACGAGACTATTACAGAGATATGACGTATTTTGTTAATCTTTTTTAGCTTCTAAATCATATACCGCAAACACGTACAAATCAACTACGTATTTGCAATGCTGGTCTCGAATGAGACGCACGTTCGTTGTCCTTTTAGAAACTGGACCGGCTGCGCGGTCGAAAATCACGAAGAAACGTGACGAACAGACGGAAAGAGGAAACCGAGAGATAATCGAGAGGACGGAGAAAGATCGTCCGGATATATCGCGAAGCTTGTCTTGTCAGCCCATCCATTATTCAAGTCGCGCAGCTTACAAGTGCGCCACGCACACAGGCCCTCATTAATTCGCTTTATGTGTTTGTCCAGCGACATTGGCCAACCTATCAGATACTTTCAACCTGCAAACACGTTTCGGCATACCGCAAAGAACGTAGCTGAATATCGAGTGATCTTTTGACGTCAATTCGCGACTCTCTTTCAAAAAAATTCATACAATACAGTAGCTATGTACAATCAAAGAAAAACGATGTCGAACAATGAAAACAAAGTAGAAACAAAGATAGACACAACGTCTTATTTAAGCTTTGTTTTCAATTGATTAACTCAGATTTCAATGAAAGTATTAAATTAATATATGGATTAAACACAAAGATCAAATAAAGTCCATCTTTTCCCATTAAAATTAAATTCTTTTTTAAAAAGCGGGCTTAACTGAACGTCCAAATTGGTCTTCGTTTGGAAGAAAATGTCGAAAAAAATAGTCGTTTGCTCCACAATATTGCTCGAACAAAGCACACTGAGCGCAACAAACGTTAGCGACGATATATTCTTTTTTGCGGCGTTCGTTGCAGGAAATATATGGAAATCGGAATGGAAACGCAAGCTGATGTGCGCGGCGCGCGGCGAGAAATAGCGTATCTACCTTGAATCAATGATCAGCAGTGCGATATGCCGAACGCTGGACATCGAGTTGCGTAACCACAATCGAAACTTTGCATCAATGCGGAGGACCGCGGATTTCATGAATCCCCGCACGATCAGCGTTCGAAACGAAGCTATCATGATTTCCGCGGAATCACGGGGACAGTTTCCTGAACAGAAAATATTATAGATCGCACTCGTGTGAACATACTGTTAAACGATCAAAGAACGATAACAATCCGTGATAACAATTCTCCAATGTACATAGTTATCCAAGACTAATTTTTTTTGTAATTTCTGCTTTTATGAAATGAGCGATAATAATCACACCGTGAATTAAAATGAGTAATAATGTGCAATTTGTATAAGAAATATTAGAAATAAGTAAGTATAAAAAAATATGTAAAGAATGTATAATAATATATGAAAGCAGTGAGAGAATGTAACCAATGCTTGATAAATTAATTTCTTCAACGCAATTAATAAATGAGGTCCTTATCTATCTCGAAACTGTATCATTCTTCATACGCCCTTCCACTATCCATCGTCTTAATTAACGCGCTGTCGTGCATGTCTTACGTGGTTCATTTCATCGCGAGAAGTAGATCGCGTAGATTAAGTCTTCAGCAGGTAGCATGCAGGCGTCAGTACGTTGGCAATTAACGAGGTTTTAAAGGGGCACACCAGCGATAAATAGGTAACTATAATATTGTGAAAGGCCTGAAAGCTTTCCATCACCCGGCTGTAACCAGCCGGAATAATTAGAGACGACAGTAATAATAGAATAAACATAATATTACAATGTTTTTCAATAATCAAATTAACAGCTAATTTTTTTACTATCCATACTTATATATAAATATCTTTAGTATAAAAAGTATCGTCATGTTACAATTTTTATGCAAATAAATTGTTGCAAAATTAAGTATAAGACTCGATATAAGATAAAATAAAAATAAAGATAAATTAATTATTTCGAAATTATCTTCTCATATTATTAAAATTAGATATAGCTGCTAATTAATAAACTGTCAAGCGAATGGACGTAGGATCGTTTGGAATCAGATGAAAGCGGTTCTTTCCACGTGACAACAGCGAGGTGTGATTTATTCCTCTGCAACGTGATTGGATCGTTGATCCTGACGGATGAGAGGCATCCGTCATGCTGGTCGACTAGCAGCGGTACCTCTTTGCAATACACCATGAAAGTAACTGGAAAAGGAGCACGAGACTCGGTCACGATATAACGAGGAACCAGTCACGGCATAACTAAGTGCGCGGTAAAAAAGGAGAACGTAATATTGGCGTATAACAGCGCACAAAATTGCGTGCATACATTGACTATATAATGATACTTTCTATGTCAAATGTGTGAGATCAATTGCTGCGAAACACAAGAAAGCTTTTTGGATCAATACCCAAACAAACGTTTTTACAGATGCTCTCGAATAGCAGAAACTTCCCTAGAGACACCTAAAATTATAAATGTCGGACATACATAAAATTTACAACTATCACAAGCTCGGTTTCTACACAAAGCCAACGAACAAGTAACTGCAGAAGTTAAGTAATAAGTTTCAGAAGGATAAGCAAGTTGTTATTTAATTTTTCCTCGTGGCATCATATATTCGCAATGTTGCATTGGTTCGATACTCCGCAAAATTTCTCACACGTTGCAATTTAAAAAATATTATGGCATTGTAATAATTTTAGAGAAAAATATTATCGTTTTTATAATGTATTTTCTGTTGTTAAATATTTCAATACTTCAGTATTTTATGTATTTGGCGTATATTTTTCACCTTGTAAAGTTTTTTTCATGAGATAATGTATTTTCTATAGCCAAATATAGCAGCAAAAAAATTAATTTTGAGACATATTGAACCTAGCATTTTCAAATACCCGATTTTATATATTCATGATAAATATATCGACGTAGTGATGTAATGATATTAATATATGATGTGTAAAGGCTTGTTTTACGTGATTTTTCAGAATTAATTAAACAATATTTCTGCGAGAGAGAGATGTTGTTCGGTGCGCGCGCGGACGTCTATCTCGCGAGCGTCGAAGTTTTCGCCACGGACTGCAGTGGCGGACAGCGCGTATTCCCACGTCAAATTTTGCGAAAACCCAGCTCTTTTTTCATTTCCGCGGGATAAATTACCGTGTGCCTGTGTAACGCGCTATCCCCGCGAGATTGTATCCGGATGCGTATGTATGTACGAGCGTATTTTATACTGTACGCACATCTGCGGCCCCACGATGCGTATATATGCACCCCGCGGCGGACGGACCCGGTATCGTGGACTGACAGTTTTCGCTATATTTGGCCTTTGATAAATTCCTACCGGTCCGTGTGATTCAAATTCTGTCGGTGCACCGGACGCGGCCATTCACGAAATTACAATCAGGATCAAGTCAAAGGCAATCTTGGATTTATATAACTATCAGTAGTTTATATTCTTTAGATCGTCCGTATCTTTCTTGATATCGATAGACTTATGACTGTTCCCAGTTCGTAATAATTAATATTAGAATTGTGTTTCTTAAATCGACATAGTCAAGACACAATCAATAATCTTTATTAAAATTTATTTAATTTACTTTATATGATGCCGTCGCCGATGGAATATAAACAATGTTTAAAATTGAGTGAAATCTTAATAAACATGCTAGGTGAGAGCTATATTAGGTTACTTATGAACTATTTAGGTAATATATATATGTGTATATATAGATTTACATCCTATAATACCATCTTCCCATATTCTGCTCTTATCTGAGATTAAGCCCGCTAATCTTGCTATGAAATATGTGTGCCATATAAGAGTGAATAGCGAATGTAAGTGACATTAAATCACTATTACGGTGTAACTTTACTAAGCTGGTCATACATGTAGAATATTAATAATGCCAGACGTCAAGACGAGAGAGAGAGAGAGAGAGAGAGAGAGAGAGAGAAAAAATAACAAATAGTATAATATTAAATAAAGTTACTTTAACATTATTATCCATAATAACATCCATAATAATATCCATAATAATTTTCTATCTTTGAGCATTATAAAATGGTTTAAAAGCATAAACTTATTCTTTCTCTTTTTCTCAGATATAATTAGTTAATGTTTTCTAAAATACTTCTCTTTATTTTTTCTAGAGAATATTATTATATCTATGTTCATTATAATGTTACGATCTTCTCCATACTTTTACATAGCATATATGACATAATTCATAATTTATATCTATATTGTACTTAGTTTAAGAATTTACCCAAACTATTTTTATTATTTATATAGTTTTTTTAATTGTTGTATTACATAACGTAATAAAAAGATACGACGAAAATGTCTTACTTGCCAAAGACGGAAATTCTTTTCTACTTTCGTCACTATTTCATTTATTTTGTGCAACCGCGAACGACAGTCGACATCGCGTCGCGGTAGACGGACCGTGTACTTAAAACTTTAAATATGTTGACTCCAGAACTTCGTCACAGTGCCAACATCACAAGATACAAACTGCAATCCGCAAGCAAGCACAAACGAGGTACAAATACGATACGCGAGCACGGCAAAGGATTATCTAATTAAACCGCGCGCGCGCGCGAGTTGCGTCACAGTCTGCGTAACGCAGCTAATCGCCTTTGCGCCCTTATAACGAGAACCGGATCGACACGCAGGCAGCTCAGATAATTGTCTATCGACGGATCGATCAGCTATATTAAAACGCACCTTACATAATGTATAAGCTTGGAAGATTATGAGCGCGACTTACAAGTTAGCGACGTTTTGATTCATTAGCTCTTAAGAGTATCCCCTTGAAAAACTAATTAAAAAAGCCAAGCCGCGAGATTAAAGTTTTTGTTGATAACTTATGCATATAAACTCAAACTGGGAAGCGCGACGGATGGTTTACAGCATCGCATTTGTCAGCGACGAAAGATTGGCTGAAAATGTAATGCAATCAAACTCTCTACAATTATTTTTATATATGCCCTGATATTAAATTAAAATGAGAAAAATATGTCTCTGTCATGTATATTGGTTTATAATTATTCAAATATATATTCAAGTTTGATATATTTTTTTAAATGTTGCGTAACTTTTTCTCTACGTAAAATTTATCATATTAGAATATTCACAATTGTGGAAGTGATCGCACTATCAATTACTTTCAAGTTTGTTGACTTTATATAAGTCTAATTGTAAATTCAACTTGTGTCTACTGATACTATAACTTCGGGTAAATCAGGAGAATTTGTAGCACGACAAAGGCTGTCTTAAGTTTTGATTAATAAAACTTTCTTGCATTTCGCGACAATCAATCTGCTTGTCCACGGCTTGGAAACTGACTGTAAGTAACCACAATACAGCTATCCGGCCGATGATTAACATTAATATTTCAACGTAATCGATCGAGTGGCTTAAGCGCGCTTTTATTAGCCTGGCGGAGGGAGGCGCCAATCCTACGTAATCTTTTGTTATGACATTAATCTTGCTCGGCGGAACTGGCGGAAGATACTCGTCTCGAAAGTCGCTGAGCTATTCAGGTTTCTCATTAAATTATGCCCGCGTGGAAAGTACGCCCTTTCACGAGCTGTCACTGTGCCAGCCTTAAATAGAGAATGCCCGAAGCGCCCATTCCCCTATCGGAAGACTCCATTGGCGGACAACTTTTAATGTACAAAGATCGCCAGATCCTATGTTCTATCGCAAGTTACCATAATCAAAGGTCACATCTACCTTCCTCTCTGTAATTGAAAGGACAAGGAAGCGAAATGCAAATAAAACCGAATTAAACTCCGCTGAAACTGTTCGTCAAATAGCTGGTGGTCTTCAATGTCCGCAAAGTGATATATTGAAAAGCACGAGATCTCAAATGCTTTTATTCCTTTCCGCCCCGCGTAATTCCAATTAAAATCATGTTCCGGAAGTAGTCAAAATTACTAATTTTATTTAGCAAGAAATCCCGATTACTTGCAAATTAGCTAAAATCACAAAATAGATACATAGTGTATTATTCGTTAGATGATTAAAAGGTGTCTCGTTTTCACTCGATACCTAATTTTAGAATTAAAAAAAAATAGAAAAGAATTTGTTCGCGTCAGAAATGATGCCGGAAAAGTTAAGACAGAAAATTACATATAACCATGACCATGGATAAACATAGGAGTGCCGTACTTGTTACCCTCAAGTGGCTCTCGTGGATACTCACTCACATGAAAGAAACACGTCGCGAGGTATACGAAGAAAAACGCCAAGTGAGATATCGTTATCGCACGTTTCATGAATACGCCGCGATAAAATGTATATAAGCTGTCTCGGGTGGTATACGTATTTTTCAACTGGTTGTGCAATTGCTTGCGCATGTTCATACTGCGCTATGTGTTTTGTTTGTCCAATGTTTTACGATAATCGTATTGTTTCAATAAAGTAGTTAATATTTGTAGAGAGTTTTTGCAATGCCCTCTTTCAGATACGATAAACGTATGTAAACGTATGTTATATAAATACGTTCACCGTTTAAATTCACATTATCGGTCAAAAGGCGAAACTGCGCGTGCACATCGTTCACCATAACGCTATTCAGATAACGTCCAACGTTATTTTTAAGAGAAAAAAGTTCACAATTACCGTCGACGTCATAATTATCGTAACGAAATCCCTAATGTGAATTTAGACGGTGAACATATCTATACAATTCAGATAC
This sequence comes from Temnothorax longispinosus, assembly GCF_030848805.1. Classification (NCBI taxonomy): domain Eukaryota; kingdom Metazoa; phylum Arthropoda; class Insecta; order Hymenoptera; family Formicidae; genus Temnothorax; species Temnothorax longispinosus. Next base: position 4,056,664 of record NC_092359.1, read on the forward strand.
GTTTACCGTATATGAAAAACGGTATTGTAAAATATTATATATAGAAGCAATGTGATACATATCTTTCTACAGAATTCTCTAAAAATCACATCTTTGATATTAAAAGAATTACAAGGTACATCTTAAGCGCTCTATAAAACTATTTTAATGTGTTAATAAATTTTTGAAAGACGACATTATTTCCCTTAATAGTTCGATTCAAACGCGGAAACGTGATAACACTGCAGAAAGTACAATATTAATCATCCGCTGTTTATTAATATAAAAACACCCGTCGAACTTTTTTCTTGAAAACTGTGCATCAATTATGCGCCTAAAACGTTTGACGGACTAAAAAATTACAAGGCGTTTGAAGCTCGTGGCAATCAAGCTGGAGCCCCGCGCAGACGGTCTCGACTCGATTAGCCTTGTACGTCCTTACAACATATATGCAGGGGCTTATTCGCGATAATGGCGGGCGTGAACGATATTTCACGGCGGCCCCTATATCATCCCGAACTACAGCATATAAGCAAGTGCGATCGCGGATAACGAGCGACGGCTTTGTTCGTAAGCTGTCACGGGTTGTGCAACCTGATTCCGAGGAGAGAGCATAGTAGGAAATTACAACGCGCGCGCTCGTGTCCGCGCTACGATCGATCGATACGCCGATGGTTTTTCAAAATTGCCCTCGCTCCGTAATCATCCGTCAATCCAGAACCAGGAGGACAAAGATATTAAATGATATTTCACGTTACAAACTAACCCAGTTTCGCAAGGAAAAGAGGGGGGGGGGAAGAGAGAGAACTCTTCCACCGCTGATAATCAACTTTCCCGCATTAGCGACGATTAATAGTCGCGCCACGCTGGCAGCTGCGAGTGAAGGCTCGGTTCAGCGTTTTGGAAACGTTAACTCGGACGTATTAAGTCCGCTAATTATATCGTATCCTGTGTACATGTACGAATTACCGCGCACAAAGGCAGAAATCTCGAACACTCGGTGAGTAACGGCGCGAAATAATTACGTAATGCTTCAAAATTACGCCTCCGACCACCATCACTCGAGGCATTACTACTTTTTATCTTTTCCGTCGTTATACGAAACCGGCTGTTTTGCACTCACGAGATACTCGTGCTTGTAAAAAAATCGTATACACTCGGCTAGAATTCCGCCGGATGCTTCGGGCTTACAACTGACTTAGCAGAGTCTCTTTAAGGTCCTACGCGTCTGCCTCTTTAATCTTATGGAAGGTAAATTTATCGTCAGGCAAACAAGGCAGGCGGCAATGTTTGCACCTTATTATAGGTCCCTCGCGAATTTTTATATATACGTGTCCGTGTACTTTTGCTGCGTGTGTACTTGAAGATGTAATAAATACATAAACTGTGCGGCTCTCACACAGATAGAATATGAATCGGTCTACCGTTAGCTTGTGCAAATCATATTACACATAAATAATCGCTTTCTTCTGTCAATAACAATAAATTCATAAGCATTATTATTGTTAGTAATTATAATAAAAAAATATATATATGTATATATACGCATATATATACGCGGAATAATGCGTTGCCCGCGTTACGTAAGGCGCGCCAGAGGCGACGTCGTTACGAAAATGGCTTAAGCCCGCGTTAATTAAGGAAGGCTTTAGCCGGTACCGGCTATAATCACCCGCGGCGGGCGTCACCATGGCGACTGCAGAATGCGTAGAAAATGGCCGCGAGATGAGGAAATGAATGAACCGGAGTCGGAAAGGAGAAAGGGAGGCTAGGATCCGCCAATGCAACTGTTTTTACAAGACGGGATCGTCGGTCATTTGTCAGTCTCTCTCTCTGTCTCACCCTCCCTATCCCTCTTCGCGAGACAGCCTACCCGTTATGACTGGTGGTTATTGCTCCACGACTGACTGTATTATCTTCATGTCGTATATACCAGCGAACTGCACGTCCCGTTGATTTTCTACGGCTTGTGCATTGTTTATGCCCCATTACCTCAAAAACCAAATATCCGCAATCGAAAAGAGAAAGTTGAGTTAATACTGAGTCAATTAAATTATCATTGCTATAGCAAAGTATATAAACACTCAAACATATACTATATCCAAAAATTATAAAATATAATAAAAATCGAAAAATATAAAAAAATATTGACAGAATATCATGTATTTTAACAGTATCTATTTACTCGTCAATAAATTTATGGGAATCTAACCTTAAGAGAGTTTAAAAAGCGTATTTTCAAATATTGCATTAAACGCAAAGTTAATTGAATTCATAAATTGACAATTATATAAGCATAAACATTTATAATATGAGATTGTAAAATTGTAATCTACTTATTAAATGTGCGATTTTAACTTGAACCACTTGTTTCAAATAAATGTGCCTAATTAGTCAACTCCAAATAGCTAATATCAAATATTCTATATGGATTTAATCTAGATCTAGACGTTTGCAACATGAAAGAGCAAATTACTGCTACTCTCACTTTATTAGTCTCTTTTTTGTTACAAAGCGCAATATTTATTTAATTAAAATAGCTTCATGAATATCTAAATAAATATATTTCCTCTGTCGTTATTTTAAAAATAGATCACAATTAGCCACTAATTAGTAATTAGTCTTACGGACTTAACGAATCCTGTACGGAAGCCTAATATGGAGATGGCAAAAAAGTGAGGTATTAGAAAGAGGGTAATGATAACGATGAAAAATCCGTAGTGACCGTGGATCATTCGCTTCTCCAATACTAAATATGTACACTCGAATACTTCATGTCGCAATCAATCGGGGATGGGAATAGAGCGAGATCGGTAGCGGTCCAGCCCGGTACGGTTACACGAGGGGTTGCCGATTAATGCAAATGTCTAACCTATTGCGGTGGATGGCATAGGCCCGGTCTAACTGATGGGCCGATCGCGGAGAATCGAGGAGGACGGAACCGAGAGAACGGTGCGAGCGAGACTGACGACGATATGGACATGGAGTTGTCCAGACCGCGTGGGGTTGGTGTACGGAGAAGGGTAGGAGAGGATTCTATTCTGAATCACCCCCAAGCTAAACTGGACCTGCTCCACGACGACCGTTCGACCGCAGCGCTTCAATTTAGAATGCTAATCAGGTGGCGTTCCTCCCTTCGTCCCGTCCTCCCGGTCGACACACCGGCCATTGCGCCGCGCCGACGGTTTAATGTTTATACGTGTATTCATCCCTTAATCTGCCGGTGCTTCGAGGGTCAGAGGTGAGCCGCCTTTAACCGAGAGCTAGTGCCACTATGTCAATGTCTCTGCCGTAGGAGAATTCTCGCCGTAGTGAGAGGTCGTAGCGAGCACGGCAACATCCTTCTCGCAAAGCCGAGGATGGTTGGAGGCCGCCGACCCTGAGGACTCAACCCGGTTGCCTCGCTTTGATCTCGCGTCAGGACAAGTATATAGACGAACGCATGCTTGGAGGCAGGACCATTGATCGATGGATCGTTTCCTGCCCGTCAGCAGAATCGTGCAGTGAATGAGGATAGCAAGCTGCCTCGAGACATCCGTTACACGATGCTAGTACTACGTAACTTATGAAATTGCAAAACTTGGCGCTTCAGTTCCAGTAATAATGATCAAACGGTCAACAACTTGTAAGTGATTCTCGCTCAAAAAGTAAACTATATGAGCGAGAATCTAAATATAAAATTGCTGTACATAGACCGACACCTATTAGATAAAACCTCTCGATATTCCTTCGTCGTATTAAGCTCGTCGCGTGTTATTCTTGAAATAATCACTCAAGATTCATGCACAATAGTAATGTGTAATATCTTGATGCATGATTCGTAATTATAATCTAATAGCTCATATCGAATTTCTCATATCAAATTAAGCCATCTTACCGCGACTGATAAATGCTGAATATAGATATCTTGGTAATTAATTCTCCTTAAATGGATGAGCACCTTTTCTGTTGGACAAAGATATCTCCATATTTTAAGTGTCTCCTGTTTAAGAGAACGGACGGATCAGGAGGCGGAATTTCAATTAAACATTTACGCTCTGCGAAAAGTCCTCCAACACCTTACGTAACTTTACGCGGAACGGCTCCGGAATCACTGAATCATTCATTAATCCGCAGATGGAAGTACCCCGCTGTATGTAGGAAAATTCTCGGGTAGTGCCTTCCGGCAATCTCTAATTGGTGAACTTGTTAATTAACTAATAACAATAAAAGCTCTGCTAAACTAGCATCAGTTCGTAATCAAAAACTCGGTTGAAACGTAATCAGTCAATATAATAAAAAACGTATATCCGAAATTAATTGAAACTTCGAGATAAAGAACGTTGAACAAAGCCCGTGAAAAAAATAAAGCGCACAATTATCACGGGCAACGAGCCAATTCGTAACGGCAGGATTTAAATAAAATTATCGGCAATTCCATGAGCAATCCGACACGCTCCGAATACAAGTGTCAAGCTAAATTACGTAGCTACAATGTAAAACCTACAGACACGCACGTACGCGTGCGCGCGAGCGAGCGAACGCTCGGAGCGCGCACGAAAGAGGATTTTGTTTAAATTCGCATTTAATTTTACCGCGCGAAATCCGAATAACGATTTAATTAACGTCGCGCCGGTATATTCATCGCGTCCGAAAGAAAATTAATGGATTTTACGCCAACGGCGAAAGCCGGACGTACTACTAAATTATCAAGAGAGCGCTCATGTAATGCACGAGCTGACGCGGCTAGTCACGTTACATTGCCGCGAACTGAACAAAGAGTACATGCTGAAAACGCACACTTTACTCGGCAAACAAGATTTATATTCAGACACAGTTTCTGAGATAAATGGGGCTGTAGACCTTTATCTCATCAGTTGAATATGAGAAATATGCGCGGACAAAACGACCTTTGCTTCGGCTGATTATATGTAATATTTAATTGCATTTTAGATAACGATATCAAATAGAACAGAAAATTACTATAGGCGCCAGAGGGAAACACTATGGAATTTCAATTTCAATCGTAACGGTGCTATACAATTGCTTTCCGAGTTGCTATGCCCCACTTTACTGAATGATACGATAAAAGCACAACTGGAACAGGTCGTCGCTAAAGAGAAATAAATTACCGGCAAACGTATATCGTTACACTGCACTGCAGCGTTTTATAAAAACTATCGTGAAATCTTTTGATTACTTCCAACAACTTCGTTAAAATGTGATCATCTCGCACTTTTGCATAACCATTTTGATCCAAGAGAAATAATCTTTCTTGTTAACGCGAGCGTGATATCAATTATTGACAAAGGAAAAAGATGTGTCACGCGAGTGGAAAAATTAAATAATCTGTGTGAATTTTTATTGAATAATTCCCTATATATATGTACAGCTGTGTAATAATAGATCCACATTACTCTAAAGTTACACATTTTCATCTCAAGTTTATAATCAGCGACACAAGAAATTCACAAAAAGTGAAGTGGAAACACTGGAAATGATGCATATAAAATAAACTATTTTTAAAGATCATAAAAACCTTAAGATATCTAAAATTATGTTCAATTTTCAAACAACAAATATTAATACCTAATATTAAAAAATAGCTAATTGTAGAAAAAAATCTCTAGAATGTTTAAAGATTCAAGATAATACTTTCTAGCATATTGAGGATTGAATGAAATCTTGTGATTAAATCAATGAAGCTTTTCTGGATCAGCAAATGTACGGATTTAGCTAAATCCGAAGAGTAATTAAATTTTTATCGAGACACACGCACTCGACTCGACTCGATGGTCGTCGATCTGTGCCGCGTTGACGCGCGACCACGCAAATTGCACAATCGACAGGTGGCGATGACGATTTTGAGCCCAGAGGAGCGACACGTTGATTGCAAACGTGGTCACGTTCTTCTCCAGGGATATATATCAATCTCGAAAGACATGCTAATCACGCGCCATTCTTGTGCGCCGACACAGCCGTATTCTCCGCTGCTCTTCTGCCTTCCAATTTTCAACGAAACGCACCTGGGCTTCGTATACACGGCACGACACATGACAGTGAGGCTTGATATTTCAATTCAACTACCATCAAGCTCGGAAGAGTAAACGTTCAAATGAGCAAACGATTAGTAAATGCTATTGCATTTCGTTGATCGAACGATCAAATACGAACAATTCTTTTCTACATGGACAATATGTAATATAAAAAAAGGCTAATATCAATTAAATCAAATTACTTCTTAAGAATGTTTATTCTTCGAAAATTATTTGTCGATACCGAACGAAAATGTCTAAAATAATTTCTGGATCAACCTATTTAATTCGGAACCACCATCTAAGTGACCTAGTCTATTCTAGGTACGACAGTTCCGAGATGGGTATTAATAATCCAGAATGTTTGCGAAACTCTGCGATCACAAAAATGACTCGAGTCACAAGAGGATCTAAGATCTAAGGGCCGCCGCGAACAAGGTCGAAAAAATCGAACGTGATGAAACTTCAGAGGGGTTATCTTCAGAGCAAAACGCACGACGGGGAAATGCACGAGAGAAAATCGAGGCCGAGAGAATACGTATTCAAAGCCAGTCCACTAGGCAACGAAGTCCGCCCGAATTCCGAAATTCAGAAACGCCCTGCCCTGTTATCTGCCCGCTTCTTCCTCCCCGTCCCTTTCATCCTGTCCGTCTTTCTCCCACCTAGGGTCGGCGTGAATGGTCCTGGTCCCCGCTTCCGTTGGTACGGACACATTTGATATACGGACCGGTATATGCATCACACGGTGGTGCGCGCGCGGCCGTATATAGATTACCGAAGGCGCGAGAGAGGCACAATGGGGTGTAATCAACGCCGCCATCCGCGTTAATATTAAATCGCTCCTGCGGTTGTCTCGAGTGCTTATCTCAATCTTCCTCCGCCTCTTCGTCATACAGTTACCGACGTCGCGCCGGTCGGCTGCAGATACCCTCCTCTGACTGCGAGCTGTCCTAAACAGCGCTACTCTGTCGCCGCCGCCGGCACCCGCATTCTCTCTCTTTTACTCGCTCAGCTAGACGTTCACGCAATAGGGAAAATCTTCGACATTTCACCTCGCCCGAGACACGCTAAACACCTAAGGTACACGCTAGATACGGGACTATATGTGTATACGACGCTTCCCTTATGATTTCGCCGTGGATTAGTCAGCCGATCCGATCCCTCCTCATATCCCTCCGAAGAGCGATTCTACCCTTCACTTGCACTTTAGAATCGCGTTAGAGAACGCGATACGATCGCGCTGCCTCTTTACGAGATACGAACCGCTTATTATCCACGGGTAATTGGAGCGGAGATAATCGATGCGCGCGGATGCTATAGACTATAAAGCACGGTATGTAGAGCACGGCAACCTGGTAATAGTTAATTCATCGTCAAATATTATCCGATATCTCGGAGTGTCATCGCTTTGAAAACAGATTTCCTCCGCAAGTTTGGAATTTCTTGTTAATTGTCGCCACATAATATGAAGTAGATCATGATCCTTAACGTTAAATGCTGTCAAATGCGCGAACTTCTTTTGTTATTCGTGTAATTTAAATCTGTTTAAAAATAAAACAATTAAAGGGAAAAAAGTTGTCAGGTTAAAAATAATTACATTTAAATCTCTCTCGCAGAAAAGAATTAGTCGAAAAAAAATACTAAATTATGCGCTGACAAATTAAAATCAGTTCTCACATATTTGTTATCGCAAAATATCTTTTTCGCAAAATATCATTTTATCGTAAGTCAGAGAATTTATTGTTTATATCTTTTTTATGATAATTCCATGGATTTCCAGGAGCAAATTTATACGTTTGTCATCATCGCATCTCGAATATTGATGGGTGCAGTCAAAGTGCATTTATCTGCAATCTAAAATTATAATGGACACTCGATATAATTGTAGCTCGAACGTAAAACGAAGCAGATGCATATCGCACATTATGTTAAATATGTTAACGATGAATATTCAGGGGGTGCTGTGACCGAGAACACACACATTCAGTGGCGCAAGCGCACGAGTGATAAGTAGGTCGCTCCGATTCTCGAACGACACAGCTGACGGCGAAGTTATGACTTGTAACATGACGATAAATCCGAACAGGTACGCGTAAGCTGAGTTTATAACTGTCGCGCCATCGAGGGATCATTAGCACGCGAGACACGATATAAAGCGCGCATCGATTTAGCGTTAATCGTGATAATGCCGTATCCACAGGGAACAATAAATAATAAATCAAAGAAGTGACGATTTCTCACCATAACTTAAATCAGTTCTCACAAATAAGCGTTTCCCGACTCTGCGATATCATTTTTACATAATTTTCGATTAGATACGGTCGTAATTTTCCAGCCCGTCAGTTATAAAACACTCTTTACGGCGCTGCTTATCACGGTAGTCCGTTAATGCTCTCATCGATCGTTAAAAAGTTTACCGTCGGCTATGAGAACCATTCACGGCGTAGTTACAAGCTTTAACATTACGCAACGATGGACGTAAAAAGCATATTCACCGTAGATGTAAACCGAATTAAAGATAAAGTTGCCCATGTTCTTCTTTTTTTTTTTTACTTTTTTTTCACGCCAAATAACCAGCTTGTCGGATGAATAACTAATTTACTCTCGCGGTCTTCTGAATCTCGATAATTCTCTTTATGTTTTATGAGATCTTTAAAAACTGACGAATGCACACAAGGAACATATTGCAATATCAGAAAATCATTCTATAAGTAAATGAAAATGTAGGATCGACTTCGCGATTCGACTGTGTTTATCAAGTTACAGCAATTTATCATTTGCTATTTACCATTTACTTATTATGCAAATCTCCGCTGCTATGCTCCGGTATCATTAATCCTCAAGTCATGTCGCCTCATGCTTTTCTCATTTAACCTACGTGATGCTGTGCTTCATGCAACCGTAAGGTCTTTAGGTAGAGAAACTTTTTCATTAGAAAAAATATTTACAATATCAAAGACGAGATTATAAAAAAAAAGGTTGATAAGAACATTACGTTTTTAGCTCCATCCGTGAAATGTCTGTCACCAATTTGACTTTGATAAACAGCACCTCCACACATTTTAATAAGAAGATAGTCGAAGCTAGTGCTAACAACGGGATTCTAGGCACGTTTCAGACTCGGCTCAATATTGGACGGTCTCGAAGGTGCCCCCGCGTCCTTATCAAAGACGTCCGGTTATCGAGGAGAACGAAAACGAGATTCAGTTGACTTCACTCACTATGTGTGTGTGTGTGTGTGTGTGTGTGTGTGTGTAGAGTCTACCCTCCTGCGATTTCTTGCTCCGCGTCGCTCCTCTCCAGCCCTGCGACGTCGCGTAATCGCGCACCCTCGCGTAATCGCAAGTCTGTTCCCCTGCGGAATAGGTGAGCGGATTCCGCGACTCTGGTCTGTACCACCATCGGATATATATATCTACTGTCGGGTGTCGTACTTCGGGGACATTTTCGTTATCTCAGGAGAACGTCAGCTTTCGTTATCTACGGAGAGATAACCACCGGCATTAAGGCAGGGACGAAGACGATCCCGCCAGACGGGAGACGAAATTTAATTCGCTCTGATACGCCGCCCGCGCGTTTCTGTACACCGATTTTCGGAGCGCTCTGAGGTTACATTCCGTGCCAGTATCGTTATACTGCACACAGCCCGGAGTAACGGATATCTCGAGGGGAACGTGCGCCGAAACGTCCTTTTTCATCGTGATGATAAATGAAGCGCTGAGAGTTATATAGATCTAAGCCACAGAAAGAGAAAGAGAGAGAGAAAGAGAGAGGGGGGGGGGAAGCAGAAGAACAAAACAAAAATTTGGGAAAGAGGAACTGCAATCCTGCTATTAAATAATTTGTACATTAATTTCTCTATTGTGAAAATATATCGAATAAGCATTTAACTATTTCAGTAATAACTGCAGCGAATATATTATTTTAAACAAATTTTGTAATTCTCTATAAACTTAACGCGTACAGAAACATGAGATGTACTAATTCAAGGATGAATTCTTGCAACGAGGAGAACAAAGCGAGAATTCGGGGATTTGCAATTCTGCTATTAAATAATTTGTACATTAATTTTCCTATTGTGAGAATATATCGAATAAGCATTTAACTATTTCAACAATAGTTGAAGCAAAGGTATTAATTTGAACAAATTTTGTAATTCTCCGTAAACTTTATACAAGCATAGAAATAGGTAATAAGATACTGATTCAAGGATAAATTCTCGCAACGGACAGGAAACATTGAGAGCTAACGGAAAGCATTAATTCTGTCGCCTGTTTCGTACAACGTTGCGTCAAATTGCGTTGTGCCGAGATGACCCTCCTTCGATAACACATTTCGCTATAAATGTCTAACAAGCACTCCGGCCGTTATAAGCACGCAAAGCAGGATAAAGTGGAATGTTACAGCTTTATGGGCATAGCTTCATCCTAGAGTAGCCTAAGGCAACACCCGGGCGGAATATCTATCCGGCGTTAACGCGGGACGGCCCGGGTCTCAGTGTCGAATTCCGGGGATAACCCATGGATAGGCTATTTGCTGGCAGCCCGGGCCTTTGTGACTAGAGTTTCGTTAAGCGTCAAATTTCGTTCGGATCGCTCTACGGTGCGAGCCGAGCTGCTATTCGACGTTTCCTATAGTCAAGAGCGTTTCGGTGTTCCCGTCACGTTGCTCCTATAAAGTCTGTGTACGGCCCCCGCGCCGCGTCAGATATGCGCAACGAATGGTAGAGAGAAAAAAAAACCTCAGACTCCGATATTCGACTTTTAATACAACGCAGACGGGAACGGCCGGGCATCTGTATTTAAGCATCGCGCGTCGCGGTAATGACAGAAAAGTTTCTCTTTTGTCGGGGTTTTGAAAATTTTCCTCTTTTTACGCAGAGACTTTTTTCCACGAGGACTTTTCTCATGTAGTTTTACGCGATTGTTACAGAAATATCTACTGGATTAATTTCAAATGAAATACGAGGAAGAAATAATAATTTCTGTGTATGTGTTTTCAGAATGATTAAACTTCTTTGACTAAAACGACAAGATGGATATATAACACTGAAAAAAATATTGAGAAAAGTTAATCCAGCTACGATGTAATATCACCTTACCATATCATATGGCGTGAATAAAAATACGCGGCGGTTATTGCTATAAATCCCGTGATGACAACTGTTGCTGCCAAACTTTGTTTAATTAAACGTGGGAAAAATGATTTGGCGATGCATTCCGTATATAGAATCTGATCGCCTCTATGAAACTTTCTTAAAGCTACTACTTTATACGTAGCCCGGCATGCACCTGCGCTCTTGCGAACTTCGGTCAGCTGCACGAAACAAACTGACGTGCTGACTGAACGTTAGAAACTTGCTTGAAGCAATCAACATTTCCGGGATACTCTTAGAACTACGTCAATTAACCGGGCGGTGTGTTTGGGCAACTTTATACGAAGCCGCGGACAGGTTTCGTCTTAATTCGCGTTGCCGAAATAATTCCTGCCGCAGCCGCATGCGATGCACTGCTATTGCCATTGCGGATGCGCAGATTGCACCTACATCTTCTGAGTCTTAAGATAGTACAAGCAATTCCACGCGAATAGCTTTTTCATGCTGAGAAAATAAGTGTTCAAATATTAGAAGTGAAACACAATATTCTAAAATTTAGAAATAAAAATGTGCCAGCATTTTGTGCAATAGAAATAATTTGTTGTATATTTGTAAGTTTTTATCCATAAATGGAAAGAGTATCTAGCAAATTAAACATATATCAGACTTAAATGTAAATGTTGATAGATTGATAAATCATGTATAAATTTTATAGTAAATGCTCATATATTTCACTATAAAAAAATCTTGTCGATCGTAATTTCAATCGAGATAGGATTACGCGCAGAAAAGTTAGCAGCCGTTCGCGCATAAAGTGGACGATAAAAGATACGTTCTCGTGCGTCCGAGAACCACTAAGAAACTCGCGCGATTCATTAAAAACTTTGCACCAATCTTTGCTTTGAATTATTGAGCGCCGGATATCGTTAAGTTGTAACCCCTTTATAGAAAAAAAAAGAAAGAGAGTGAGAAAGAGAGACAGTGAATTTCTAATCTAGTCCAACTTTTTAAAGCTCAAAATTAATAGCTCTGAAACGCTGGTCGTTCTCAAGCAAGTTTGCAACACAGATTATATTCATGTGACTTCTCAATATATTAAAAACATTATTAAAAATAACGTTGTATAGTAATCTATGCATAAAAAATATGTAAACACAAATGTGAATTTACATACGAAATGAATGTATTAAAATATTAAATTATAACGGTATGTAAAAAATATAGAATAAATAAGAATAATTTTAATACAATCTCCAACTATTGTTGATTGTTTACGCGTAAAAACGGCAGGTATCGTAGCGAGCTTCCGCGTGAGAAGTTCAAGAGCAGATGGAATTGACAAACGGACTGTACCCAGTCCCGTTATCTCGGGCTAAGCTTGCATTTCGAATTTATCGTTAATGAAATCGCAGAGGATGTCCTGTTATTGATCACAGGATGGAACGACGGTATAAACGGCGCGAGGTGCGCTGAGACGAGAAGAGAAAGAGAGAAAGAGAGAGAGAGAGAGAGAGAGAGAGAGAGAGAGAGAGAGAGAGAGAGAGAGATCATGCGCGAGACAGAGAAAGCGGAAGGCAGGAAGCACGGCAATGAATTAACATACCAAAGGGCGGACGCACTGAACTCGGAAAATACGACCTTCTCATTTTTTTAGTTCCCCGCCCCTTATACGCTCCGGTGCCCGTACACGCTGCCAGCCACGCCATTGGGGCGGCTGCTGCAGAGTACCCGGCGGCGTTAGCACTTAATGAAAATCTACAAGACTTAACGTCCCGTCCGTAACTCATTCGCCCGCATTTTCGGACGCGTCTGCAGTCCACCCGACGCCATTAATCTCGAAAAGCGTTAATTTTTAACGCGGCCGTTGTCTCGCTTCTCTCTTCTAGCTTCCTGGCAGACAACGGTGCGATCAAAAAGGCGTTCAATAGAAAGGAACTCGATAGAATCCAACCTGACGCACCAACGATGGCATATGGTCGAGAGAAGAGAGGAAGTTAACGAGCATGAAAAAATCTGCAAATCGAAGAGCCGATACAGGTCTTTTTATCGGTTTTAGAACACGACGGATTTTCATGATTGTCAGATAGAAATAATTTTGTATAGCGATAAAAAGAATTGTTATCATTATGTTTTAGGAAATACTTCATAAACATTAATTTTAATCTACGTAGATTATGAATTACTACTATCCGTAGCTTATTATTTTTTAAGCACAATATAATTTTAAAATTATATCTTAACGTATAGTGTTACATACTGCAGAAGCAAAATAATGTCCTACGGGTAGTAATACTTAAACTTATCAAAGCACTGTATCTTGAGATTTTTATTTTTAATCCATCAAGAATTATTTATAAAATTTCCAATTTATTTCGCGTATCTTCTCAATATCATTTTAAATTCTCAGTACCATCAACATCAATTCAACGGTACCAACTGAAAGTGCGAAATATATACGTCAAATACATCTGGAATTTATTAAAGAGCCCGTTTTCTGACGGCAAGAAAAATTCGGTGTCGCCTTATCAGCGCGGACCAGCTTGGTAAGAAATGCCCCATGTCCGGCGCGCTCGATAAGTACACGCGCAAAGTTCCCTCGGATAAGGAGCTAGGCGTGCGCGCTCGTAACGAAAGAAACGACCCGGAACTTTATCAAAGAGCTACGTGATCCTTGCACTTAACGACCGGCCGTCCGTACGTCGCACCGACGTTCGGCGTGCCTGCGAGATAGTCGGCTCTACGTGGCCTGAGGTTTCCGCAAATTGGTTTTGTTACAACCCGAGTGACTTTTGTCGTCGTCGATCTCGGGAATGGATCGGCGACGACAAAAGTCCGTTGTCTTTAATAGACGCCAAATAAAGAAACATGAGGCAGACGCGATATCGCTGGACAATGATTATCGAGTCGCGACGAAATTTTATAGCCTTTATAGGTATTAAGAAAATATGGTCGGAGATGTAGAAGCAAAGCAGACTTTTCTCGCAGAAACTTTTAGTTGCTAAACTTTTCAAAGTGATCCAAGAACAAATTACATCGTGAAATTTTCAGATAAACATAATAAGGATATATGTTTCTTATTAACTGTAAATATATAAAACATATATTTGATAATATGTTATGAATCATTAAAAGACTTAATGCGCGGATCTATTCTTTAAATTACAATTGCTATTGCTTTCATTTATATTTTATGATTTTAAGAAATTTGCGTATTACACAAACTCATTCATTTTATGTGTATTTATATGTGAGCTACATAAAATGCAATATAAACAACTTACTTCTATTTAAAAAAACAGCAACAAAAGTGTATGAAAATAAGAATTTAATGTGTAACCAAAGAGTTTATTTTACCGTTAATATTTGTCGTACTTAATTTTACCATTCGCATGTAATTTACATGTTTTCAAAGTATCATATAGCTACGAGAAACGATAACCATTTCTCCATACTTGCAATTTATCCATATTCAATATCTTATTATCGTATCCTAATATTTCCGTGGAAATGTTTACTCGTTCGTTCGCATGAATTCTAATTGTTCCCATAAATTTTCATACCAGATATACGCAAATAATGAACACGACAAATTACGCGTACTAAGTGGGGGACAGTCAGCATGGCGCGGTACAGTACAACAAGAAGAACGAATGTTGCACGGTGCTAATAATTCCAGTGTTGCATCTGCAAAAACGCCGCTTTCAGCTTGCGGAATATACCGAGTGCTTCTACCCTAGGAATTACTGTCGGTGTTGACCGTTCATCGTGTCATAGTTACAGCGAATACCAGGTAGATTATAAATCTACAGACACACATGTGCTCGCGTTTACACATGACCTCGCCCGAGCGTCATGATAAAACTGCATCACGTATAAAAGTAAATATCAAGAGAAACGTCAAAGAGAAACGTTAATTACAAAGAGTACCACTTTTGCAATTAAAATAAAGCAGGACAGTCAAAAGTGAAAAAAAGGATTTTGCTGATTTTATTTTAAATTTCCCACGAAGCTAAAGCGTCTGAGAAATCTTACTTGAAAAAATTTATATCTATAATAAAAATAATATTTATATAACGTCAATTTATCTATAAAAAATACGATATGTAAAAAACGCTTTTTAAGTAAATGACGCATTATGAAGCCTTTGTAGACGGATAAGCGCCAGAAGAGAAGCATGATATATCGGACATAATAAAGACGAAACTGGCTAATAAAGTAATAAAACGAGAAACTGTTGTACCGTGTATAGTGGAAACCGGTAAGTGCAGGCACTCTTACGGCAATATGGCACAAAGCCAGTATTCGCTTTGTCCGACTTCGACCGTGCTTCCGGTAACCAGCAGTCCCGGTTCGTACCCCCTGGCTGCTGTAAACTACCCGACCGAGTACGCCGAACTTTCTGATTGACCGGGATTCAACGGCGCTCGTCCCAATCATCGTAACGCGTTAAATGGTCGTGCAAGACTCAGACTCTACGATGTGATGACGATCGCACTTTGACCGTTGTTGATTCGATGACGAGCGAATTGACACGAGTAAATCTGCGATTTTAGAGCAAAATATCGAATTCTATTGCTCTCTATTAAACATTTTTAATCGGAAAAATAAGCATACTTTGCGTCAATTGTCACGTTTTTATTTATCGCAGGCAAATGTAAGAACCATTTTCATGGGACTGTAATATCAATATCTCAACACAGAGGATTTGTTTTGTCCGCCATACGAAATTACGGCGAAATAATTTTCTGTTGATACGTCAAATGTTGCATAAAAATTTCTCACGGAATGTCTTCCAACAAGCTTACAAATCATAGTGCAGACACTGCAGACCTAACGATGCCGATATCTCTCCGTCAAATAGCAGAGAAGAACCAGGTCTGAACCAGGATAGCTTTTCTTGTGTTTGGTCGATGTTATCTAAATGAGAGCCTATGTTCACGTGGGGAAAACGAACGAATTAATCATAACTTCTAGGTCGTTTGCATGTGTATATGCGTACCTCTCAAGGTTAGAGAAAATTACTCTAGCCAGTTCCCGCGATGTAGCTTGTGGCAATTTCCAAAATCGTGAGTACGTTCTACCAGACAACTTTCCGCATATATTTACCAAAGTCGTCTGCCAAACTACAGACTATCCTTCAACCCCTCCAGCTAGCTTTGATACGCGTCTCATGACAATTCGCGAGTCGCAAGTTACATAGCCTACGGGCGATCTACCACGCAGTGACGTAGATAGCTTTTCATTTACGTCTTCTTCTATATTTCTTCGCCTCCCTCTTTGCCTCTCTGCTCGGAAAAATGGATTTTGCTTTCAGTAAATTCTCCATTTTCTGGTTGCTATAAAAAATTCTCAAGACGCCACAATAAAAGAACATTCCTCAGTCAGAATATCATTTCCCCGTTCTTCGAACATCGCGACTGCACGCTACGATACCTATTTCCGGATCTGACTCCCCCGATGCAAGTTTGCAAGGCTCCGCCGCATGTCGTGTCGGGCTCTCGGGTACTCGTATAAATCAGAATTAAAATCCGGCGAAAGCGGAGTATTTTTCTTAAAGAGACGAAGGGTTTCGGCCCCCCTCGTCCCGCAGGACAATTCCGCGCTGCCGACCGACATTGTTTTAGAAGATGCGTGAAGATTTCGTTTCGCGATGACGAAAGAAGCGGCTCCCTTTCGCTTCCCATTCGTTCGACGAGAACGTGAATCTTGCGGGGGATCCCCTGGAGAAATTGTCGCAGCTTATTCCCAAGCGCCTTATACCTTTCGACTATCATCCGATCGCAGCCTTCCAATTCTATACGCAGACGAATCTCATTGTCTGTCTATAATACCATCCTGTCCTGGAAGTATTCCCGTCTCCAGTTTCCCCTTGCGATTTATCCAATCCCCTTTTAGGGTCCTCTCTATTACAACAATGACGAGAACGAAATCTACGACAGGTAAGGTTTCGGTCAAGAGGAGCGCCCAATTAGAGTTTTTCGAATATCTCGATATGTCTCGCGACGTCAACTTCTGAGTGTCGCGGAGAACCCGCGATTTGACACTAACGATCCTCCGCGCGAAAGCCAACACGAGGACTGACTCGTGCTCAAATCGCGAGTACTTTCTACCTCACGCGAATGAGGGAAGGAAGGAAATTCCAAGGAAAATCGTCGACGGGAAACTTCTTCACATTCTTCGTGACGGATTTTCCTCATCATGGAAAGTCCTCGACGAGGACGACGTCAATGTGAGGATGCGCGACGGTCTGATGCACGCGGCACTGCGGCTAAACGTTGAAGAATCCGAGGACAAGGCGAGTGCCGCCGAGTGTCTAAGTCTAAAACGTGCAGCTCGATCTCGAGCTACGATCAAGTGGAACGGGATACCTAGGTACGTATTCCGTTCAGTACGTAATGAACTTCTGGCCACGATGTAAAAAGAAGCTTGCAATTCGGTCGAGTCGCTTGTTAGATTTAAGCAAGACTCAGGTTTAACGAGCGGGCGTGAAATAACCTGACACCGTTACTTTCCAACGAGACAGCTGTTAACAACATTACACAATTTAGTTACAAGACTCTTTTGAGACTGTTCATTATATTTCTCTACAATCCTTTTAGAAATGTAACTATCACTGCGAAGCAAACTTACGTAAATTAATATTATTTTAAATATAATGTTTATTAAAATTGTACGTTGAGACAATGTTAGATCATAATTTAACTTATAAAATCATCTGGAGCATTGTGCTCCAGATTTTTCGGCTAACTTAAGAATAATTCGCATTACCGGGAAAAATTATAAAGGTATATCTTTTTCCCGAGGCAAATTTTCAGTTTTTTATTTTAAATCTCTCTTAATTAAATACAGTTTGCGCTAAAAATTTACTAAAAAACGAAATTTGTTGTATTTAATGTTTTTTATCAGTAATCTTTAATTTATCCAAATTAAAAAATCGACATTTACATAATAAAGCAAAAATAATTCGCTTTAATTTAAATTCTGCTTTTATTATTACTATTATTATTATTAAGAAAACACGTATTTTGAGAAAGGCATGTATTGAACATGATACGCGCGCAAAATTCAAAATTATTTCTTTCTCCTTGCAATCACCGAACGCTAGCGTCGTCAAAAGACCAGCCGCAAAATTATGTCGACAAGTATCGTGCAAGCAAAATGAATAAGATCTTGTTACCATAGATACGCTCACTCTCTGTTGTACTGATGAAACAAAAAAACCGGCCACAGTGCGGTATATTAAAAACATGCCCTTCGGCCACCGCGCTTCCGCCGTTGGTTCGCGGAATATTCGGATTTTCTATCAACGTGACCCCGGTTGAACTCCGCGTGTCCGCGTACACGGTAGCCCGCGGTGCAACAGATAATGAAACCATCCAATGAAGGAAATGACATGCTACGGCGAACCATCGATGAGCGCAACAGCGACGGGCGTGTGGAAATTTACTGGGGAAAAAGAGCGTTTAATAAACTACAACGTACAATTAATTCATTGTTTGTGGCGGCGCGATGCCCGCATTACCGCGCCGAGCATTCAGAAAGCATTATCGATACAAAAACGTTGCACACATTTTAGATTGCGCATTGAGTGCAGCGTCGATCATGCGTGTCGTTCCTATTTTTTGCGGACGGATGGCTATTAAATTCGACTGTCGTAAAAAATTAATACGTCACTCTCCGATATTAATTCGTCGCCGCGCGGAGGGTCGCGCAAATTGAAATAATCGTTCTTCAGCCGTCAGTTGTGCAATGCACTTTTTAAATAAATATTAACGAAAATCACAGTTAGAACCTGGCATAATTTCAATCAGTTCAATTTTTTTATATATTAAACGTGGCAAAATGTCATTTACGTCAATTACGTTGCGTTTCCGTTGTCACGAAAAACCTAGGCACATCAGTTTCATGCTTCTGTAGCGTCGAAAACTCAACTTATTGAAATTACGTCAGTTTCAATGAGCTTCAATCCTGGTTAAACCTTAGTCAACTTCAACTAATGCTTATGAGAATGGTTTCGTGACGTTGAAAAACGTGGAGATAACCGCGCGTTATTTCTGGCAATAACTATCGCTAATGTGCAATATAAGGGAAGGTGACCTGATGACATTTCGCGTAATCGCGAAGCGTCCATCAACGTCACCGGGCCGGGATTCGTCCGTCGACGTCGAAGACGTCAATTGAATACAGCCCGTCGTAAAAACGCCGTCGGTATTCGGAGATACGGCGGCCGGAGATGAGACGGGGGCGAAGGGAATTAAAGAAAACGGCGGTGAAAGCAGAGAGAGAACGCCGCGCGTCGTGTCATCGCCGGGATGACTCTAAAGTGATTTCGCCAGAAGTGACATCGGCGGATGAGCGAACGTTTTATCGCGGGGCTAACGAGGCAGTCCGCGCCGACTTTGCCGCGCTCGGTTTCGCGCTGCAACACACAGACGATAGGAAGACGAGAATCGCGCGAGAAAAGAAAAAGAGGGGATGAGAGAGAGAGAGAGAGAGAGAGAGAGAGAGAGAGAGAGGCCACCCTCTCATATCCCTTCCTAAATAAATCCCCTTTTTACGACGGAGATTTATGAAAGCCATTCCGCCGCCTCCTGTCCTTTAGCCCCGCCGCTCTCCTCGCCCACCCCTTCGACCTACACTTCATCTTTCCCTCCTTGGCGGCGTATAAGGGAAGGAATTGCGACCACCTCTCTCTAACGCCGAGACGCGAGGATGAGTTCGGGCGCTGAAACCTAACCGTGGCTGAGTATCCCGGATTCCGAGCAGTTTCCGGCAAAATGAGGTAATTAGGATGCAGACGAGGAACGATGTCGTCCCCTTCCGCTCTCCCCCTTTTCTTCATCTTTCTCTTGTTCTCTCTTTCCCGTTCGCGTGCCTTCGAACTTCGTATCCCGCGTTCGGGCTCTTCTCTTGCCGTATCGTTGGCTCTCTCGTATCCCCCTGGCAAAGCCTCGACACCATGTCGAGAACACCGGCTCGATGCTAAATCAAAAGCATCGCGCTAAGAAGTCTCTCGGCGTCCCGCGAATACACTACACATTTTCGCCTATCTAACGGGATCGGGACCCGACCTCTTCGGAATTTTAATGACGATAGGATACGAAAAGATCACTGAGTCACTGTATAGTATGAACATTGCTCATGCTTGTCACGACAGTGATCACTGTTTTTCATTTTCGTAAAACAGCGAAGATAATTAGTTCTCCGAAGGTAACAAATAAATAAAGAGATGATAAAATTAAAATAGAATGTGCAGATAAATTGTATGAGAGAAAGAATCGAAACAATTTTTGTCTCTTTGTCAAGACAAAGTAAAGCAACTATAGAGATAATACAGATCGCGGTATTTGTGGTAAACTGAGGCAGAATTTAGACGTACACTTTAATAAAGGTAATAAATAAGTAAAGAAATGATAAAATTAAAGTAAAATGACAAATTGCAAGAGAGAAAAAATCGAAGGGGTTTCTGTCTCAAGACAAAACGAAATAAAGCGAGTGTAGAGGTAATACAGATCGCGGTATTTGTGGTGGACTGCGGCAGAATTTGGACGTACACTTTGATGACTTTTTGATAGGGCACGGGTCGAGAATTCCGCGCAGCAGTATAAATTCTCGAAACTTTCCGGTGCAGGTGCACGTATGGATGAGCCTTCTGAACAGGAAATCAACTGTATCGATCTCGACGAGCCGCGACCGAGATTTCCAAGATTTCCGAGATTGCGTCGAGTGCACCAACATTTGGTACGTGGCCTCGTTTTATTGCAGTGTATCGGTTAGTGCTATGGGAGAACTTTGCGGAATAAATTCGGAATGATGCCGATCGTCATCAGAGCTTCGCAAAAAAAAAAAATTGTTGCAATCACCAATTTCCAAAGTTCACAGAAACTAACAAGATATAAAATACATATTGGATACATAATTAACATCTAAAATAATTTTTTACTTATAATCTTAACAAAATTATAAATTTTAAAATATATTATATACAAAAAGTGAATTTTTCTATAATTCTCATACAACTGTAAATTATTAAGAATTCCACTCTCAACAATATAGAATTATCCTCGAGATGCGAGTGTTTATAAATAATTATTTATTTCATATTTAAACACATTTATTAATAATTGTATGTTTAGAAAATTATAAGTTTAAATATTTTATAAATTTCAAAAATTTGCCATATCTAACTTATTAAAACTGTATAGTTATTATATAAAAAGAATTGAATGAATGAAATTTTCCTAGTTCCAAAATAAGAAAAAATCGGGTTATATTTAAATTCTGTCGCAAGTAAATCTGAATCGCGACAACCTAATCCAGTTTACAGATAAACTAACGTTATAACTTTCTGGTTTAAATCTGACCATTGCATCAGACACGTTACAAGAATATGCAAAGCGGGGATTCGTGACAACGCTCGCGAAAGTCTGTCTTCCGACTTAAAGCACGTGCTTTCTTAAAATTTCTCGTCTGCTTGAAACTGCAGTTTCCGGGATCATATGGAAATCTAAAGCAAAGTTTCCAGAGCGATCGCTGTCGTTCGCAGAGGACTCCAAACACGTTGTTGCGCGTTCGCATGGGAGATACCTTCTCGGGTATCAAACCCTTGAAACGAATAGCGCAGTTTAGCGCGAATATCGTTTGCCAGTAATGTAGCAGGATGAGAGAGGGCGGAAAGGGAAAAAGCGTTGTCGAGTAAGAGGGCAGTCTCTAATTCGCGCGCTTTCTAACCACTTCCTTTTTAGCTAGACGGTCGACGACACTCGTGGCGTTGAAGTGGTGCCTGGAGCACCAGAAAAGGTACTTTTGTTTGGAACGCGGCCAGGGGTGGTTCCGTCGTCACAGACCCGATGCAAATGCCGCATTGGAGAGACTGCAGTCAATGCGGTCCGAGCATGGGAAAATAACGACGGACCAGTAAATCGAAAGTATACATGATAACATCCGCGAGATAGAATGAGACACGAACGAGAAGCGAATTGCAAGAAGTACTGTTCCGCAAATTTAAAAAGACTCGCAATCTCTTAACAATACTAATTAAAAGACAGATCTGATTCTTTCTCTATGCGCACATGTTTTTTTTTTATATAAAGACATTTGAGCAAGACAAGTTTGGTTCTGTAATATTTCTTCAAAAATGAGAAACAATAATTTATACCAAGATATTACCATCTCATTGGTGTATATATATAGATATATAAACATTTCTTTAAATCATTAATTAACAATAAAATTTCTTAAACAGTAAGAAATAATAAATTACTAAATACTAAAATATTATTATCTCATTAGTAAAAAAAAATTTTTTAAACTCGTTAATTAATCCAGCATACAATTCATTATATATATACGTCAATGAATATAACATAACTAACGCTGATAATAGTACGTTGATAATAAGCTCATATCGAAACGTCTATATTAAGCTTTCGACTATTCATTCCTGAATCGATTAGTCGGGAGAATGTTTTCAAGCCAGACATGTTCCAATCGCATGTGCTCCATCGTATCCGCCGACAAAGCATGCCGCTCTCGTAACTAAGTCGAGTATGGGATAACAACAACAACAACAACAACAACAGACTAAAGCCCAAATTACGAAAGCGGATGACAGAGAAGCGCGACGGCTTCATTAACAGCAATTTATCACGGGACCGGGGGGTGAGCGGGGGTCAACGGCAAGCGCCACCATTAACCGCCTAAGGTCGTTAGGTTGCGGTTTGACATGAGAACATGCCCATAACACCGTTCGGTTATACGTGTACCCGTCTGCCAGCACGGTAAAGCATGGGGAACCTGCGCTTGCGGTGCAAACGGAAGGGAAGGACGAGAGGGAACGAGGGGGAGACGCGTCGAGAGAAGGGTTGGCGGAGAGGACAGAGAAGCAAACGAACGTTAGAGCGAGGGAATACTTGCCGCTACGTCACGAGCTAACCATTAGCGGTCGTACCGGGTCCATGTTTAGACGCCCCGTTATTGAATTGGTTACCTACCTACGCTCGCCTGTCCTAGATATCGCGCTCGGTGTTACACGCTCCGTCGCTAGCATTAAAACTGACGAGGGCTGCACGAGGACGCGTCGCAGAACGCGGCGCATTAGGTCGCCCGGTCGCTGCGAAAGGGTCTGTCGCTCGCCGTTCGGCATTGCTCTAGGTTACGATATTAAACCCAGCCGGGCTACAAGCGAAGAGCACGCCAACTTGTACATGCCGCGCCGTGTATGTCTTGAGACATTACAACGCACGATTTAAAAAAAACTACCTTTTTAAAAATTGTACTACATCCAACAATGTTCATGCATTATGAATAACATATCTAGACAATGATGATATCTAATGGACTTTTTTGTTTGTTGTCCGTTAACGTAATTTTCGGTAGCGTAAGAAAATTTATAACCAGAAAGGCGAAAAGAAAAACGAAATAGAAAAGTGATCGTGCAAGTAATGCAGTAATATAATGTGGAGCAAGCAGGATTTATCGTTATTAAGAAATGCAGAACGATACGCGTCAAGTAGAAGCCTTCTATATGTATAGGCACTATCGATAAGTAGTGCGGAGAGAGATTATAAGCGTGCTTAGGTATTCTCTAGAACGGCATCTGCGATATTGCTTGGAAGCTCGAGTAATACTCGGAATTCTAAGCTCGATCCATTGCAATAAATTTGAAATTCTAAATTAAATGCATAGCAGGATCGTATATAAAAACATAAATAGCATTACATCTTAACACTAAAATTGCCAAAGCAGTCAATGACTAATTTATATTAATTAATTGATCAATCGGACGTCTGGCTATAAATGAGATACACGTAACGTATTAAACATCTTTTTGTAATTATTATAAAATTGTACAGTTGAAACGACGCAAGCTATGATTGTTCCATTACGGGTATAAATTATTCTTACATTAAAATGTTATAATTATGGACTTAATTATTACCATTTTGAAAATACCTTTTCTGCGGATTTGTAATATTTAATAATTAAATATTACAAATAGTAATTTTTACGGTATTTACAAAATAGCAATAATAAGAGAAGAAAATTACATTCAGAAATTCATATATGTTTTAAAAATTTGCATATTTTGATTAAAAACTCAAATCAACATGTTTATATGAATGCAAGCTTTTTGGCGAATTGATCTTCAAACCAGTTCTCCTACCGAGTTTTGTGAATTTGTTGAATCGAAAATGTTCTGTATTTTGTAGCGTGTTCGGAACCCTGACGGATATCGAGTAAATATCGGTGGCGCTCGAATATAGTATAAAGTGTAAAATAGTAATTCTGATCCCACTCAAAGGTAAATTGGAGCCTGCGTAATGATACATGAACTATACAGAGCAGATGATCCAATCTATTTCCGTAGAATACATTCGCGGATAAGTTAATATCACATAACCCCGAACAGAATAATTTAGAAGCAATTTCACGAATTTCCCTTTAAAATATTGATATCTGCTCTGCTATCTAATACAATTAAAACTTAAAACACAAGAAAAATTTGCAAAACTTATTTAAAAATAAATAATAATTGAAAAATATTGTTTTGTGTTAAATAAGAGTATATAAATAAATACAATGCAATTTTAATTGCAACAAACGTAGTTCTCTAACGGCACGTAAAAAAACGTAAGATAATATTTAATTATACTAACGCGATTAAATAAAAATTGTTACAATCGCAAACAATTCCCTCGTAAATTCTACGAGAAATGTCCATTCAGATATTGATAAGTTGTTTGAGTTTGAAAACGCATTTTTCCACAATCCAGACAATAATAAATTGCAAACTTTCAAAGTGTAGCATCGCGATAAATTTCTCGTAGTTGTATGTACCGCGTAGTCGATGGAAATGCATTTTTCAAAATTCTTTGCGCAATTTTAAAAATATCAACTATATCGTATATCGAATCTGAATGATAATTCTAGTAATATGGCTAACGATAACTTTTTGAAAATCCGCAAATCCTAACTTCAGTCTCATTTCTCCGCTTCGCTGCGAACGAGCTTCTTTTAATTAAAATGATCCGCCCTGCGTTCGCTTGCACAAGATTTAATCGGTGATTGAGCGCAGCCTCGCTCACATGTAATTTAAGTTGCATCGTATCAACGGACTAAAGCTGCCTTTGCATCGAGCTAATCCACGCAAAATCGGTAGGATTGTGAGCTTACGTGAGTATCAAAGCGAGTAAAGAGAGAGAGATAGATAGCTAGATAGAGAGAAAGAGAGAGAGAAATAAGAACACGGAGAGAATTTTTTGTTATATTTTACCCTTAAATTCACTTCAAACTTGGGACAACTTGGCTACCAAGAAATTTTTTAAACATACAAAAAACATTTTACAAACAACGTGATAAAAATTACCAAGTAGATTGGTAAATTTTGAAAAATTATTAAAATTTCCTAGATATATTTTAGTAAAATTAATCAAACATATTTTATATTTTAATGTAATAGACATTAATATTTTTTATTATGATGGATATTAATCAGAATAGCTCGCATAAAATTCTTGGTGGTACATGTTATCCCACAACTACCATAATTTCAAGGTAAATTTTAAGAGAAAATTCTCTCCGTGAAGGAAAAAAGGAAAAAAGCGTAAGGGAGAAACAGAAAGAATAAGTCAAGAATAGCTCTCGTAAAGATATTAAGTTCGTTCAAGTGTCAATACAATGTAAACACTCCACGAGAAAATAAACAATTTGAATTATATTACTCCCTCATCTTGTATCTTCATAATGCATCGCGGCATTATTGATTTAGCGTACGAAATGTCTCACTTTTTCCCGATCAGATTATAAATGCTTTTGATATCTAATTTAAAAAATCGTCAATAATTTTTTTGTAACAAAGATAATTTATCTTGCACGAATATTTCACCCCAACATTAAATGTCTGCAAAATTGATTATAGCACTTAAATTTCTTTAAAATAAAACCTCTAAAATTAAATGAACAATAAAATATTTATATGTACATGGCACTGTTCAGTTGCATCTTCAGAAGTTAATTTGCTTTACATCTTAAATCGCTTGTATAATATATAACTCAAAATTTTGCACATCTTAATATCTACGTTTAAAATCTGATCTACAATTGGTTAAAAAGTACTGAGAAATTATATAAAAGTAGTCAAAGCAATTGGACGTTAATTTTTTTCCTCTCAAGATGCATTTATGCATCAAGAGTTTACTCCAATATTGAAAGCAACACATTAGTAAACAACAATGCAACAATTGTAAAGAACTTTGAAGAACTTTGTTTAAAATTTAAATGTTACATGTAACCACGGAAACCGACTTATGCAGAAATGAGATAGCTCGATACTAATTGTCTTTTGTTCAAGTACAAGTTGTACTCGTAAACGCGGGTATGTTCTCAATGCGTTCTCAATGATTTAGAACAGTTGACAAAACAGCGGCGCATTTCTCTAATTAAAAAATAATTAGCCACTGCCGTCTCTGATCAAAGTAGGGGAGACTCACAGAATGCAGATTGCTTTATGTACTTATAGAGGGGAAAATCCTTTCATCCTTGATGTTTCCACCCTCGTCCATCCCGCGTCCTGGAACTGTTAACCCTATACCCTTTTCATCTTACGAGCTCTCGCACGCGCTAGTTCCCTGCGCCCGGCGCCCCCCCCCCCCCATGGATTATTAATTTCATTAATTCTCTCTCGATTTCTCTCCGGAATTTCTTGCTCTCGTTAGATCGTTGCCGGTGCCGGCGCAGCAAACCGACGCGAACTTTTAAAGTCAGTAACAAGTAAGTACACGCGAGAAGCGAAGCAAGCCACGCCTACTGGAGAAAATTACGACACTCAACACTTTCTCGGCTAATGAAGACATCCTAACGCGCTAATCGAAATGTTATATAGCTTGTGACCTCATAAAAGAGCCACGACAGATTCGTACGCAATTTAGTTTAACTTTTCTACTCAAAGCAGAAAGTCAACTCTAAAGCATTCGTAAAAAAAAGTGCAGCTTAAATCAATTATCGGTTTAAATATTGCTACTTAGTAAATTATTTGTCAAACAAACACGGTAAAATATGTGACGTATAAAATATGTTTCATGAAAGAAATGTTTAACATTTTCTGTTTTAACATTTAAGAGTAAAGTTAAATTCAATGTAAAACGAGGAGCTACGAGAACCATAAAATGATTAAAAAACTAATCATAATTTACGGATATGTAAAAAGATGTTACACGCAAGAGAAACATTCGTATTATCTTTTTTTCGACTCATGCAAATTTACTTTATAGGGCATTAATAATTTTGATAATACGCGATAATTTGTAACTTGCCTTTCTTACTTTGCACAGTGTTTTTAGCTCTTTAAGTGATTACCGTATGCATATTTTATACGACGAGGGTGAGCCACGAGCACTCCCATCGGTGATCAAAGAAAGACGCTGGAACCAATGATAAATTACCCCCTGCTCGCAATATCACGAGTTCGCGAACTGCTTAAATTACATTTCCTTAATTTATGCAGTCTGACATCGACGGAAACTGTGTTAATACTTGGCGCTTATAAAATTGTACCGATGGTTGACGATGGCTCAAGTTTTATGAATACTGAACGCCGTTCGATGTGATAGGGAGGCAGACGGAGAGTAAGTCGAGTAAGTTTCCAAAGCAAAGTGGCTGCGATGCGCATTGAAGAAAAGAAAGGAAACAGAAGAGAGCGGAGAGAAAAAAACGGAAAACTGACGACGATACGGGAAAAAGTGACGGAACGAAGTGAATATTGGCTATCTCCGAGCTTCGACGTCATTAAAACTTTTAGATTGCATAAGAATGGCTTTCCACTCCGTGGCTCTTCGGAGGACGTCATGTCGAGCAAGAAATTCTTGTTCGGCCAAGCAGTAATTACGGGAGTCCATGATAAATTAAGAGAGCAAAGGCGAGCGCGTCCGGTTTTTGTGCCGCTCTGCCAAAGCCCCGCATATTTTACCTTCTGATCTATAAACGGCGATCCTAGCGTTTTTCGGCCCCTCCGTACGTCTTCGTACTTTTGATTCCGTTTTCGCGCAAGGTATTTACGTTTAAAACCTCTCGCCTAAACAAATACCGTTGAAACTTACATTTGCACGAGACAAATAACGCTGTTTATTTGCTTCGATCTGATCCTCGTGAAAAATAAGGCGAAAGTAAAATGGCAAAATACATCGAATGTTTTCTTGATGAATAAATATCAACGATGAAAGGATTGGGTTATCTATAAACAATAGCGCGTTTGTGTGTGTCGGGGAATTTATTTTTCATCGTCCAACACCGTATCATCGTGCCTCAGGGCTCGGATGCACTTCAAAATTTCGCTTTCCATCATATAATAGGACAAATCTTCATTCTATCACGGGGTCGCAGCACTCATGGTGAAGTTTGAATGCGCCGGAAGTGCACTGCAGAAATACACTTCTATTGTCGTAGCTGGGTTTGTGCTGCAGCAATAGACACTCTTCGCTATGCAAGATTTCGGGCTTTTCCCGAATATACACATACCCCATTTATACCGCGACTGAATGATTTGACTAGAGAGAGAGAGAATTAGAAAGCGAGAATTAGAGAGAGAGAGAGATTGTTTGTGTGCGAGAAACAAAGTTATTTTGGTTCGAACACCGTTGATATAACACAGAAACCTTATATTTCAGAAACAATTCCATTGCATCGTAATATTCTATCCTCACGATCCGTTCGTTGTATCTGTAAACACCATCACAATCATTGCAAATGTTTAAACAGCGAAAATTACATAACGTGCCATAAGAGCTGATAACGTCGCTATAGCATGTGTTCGATTAAAAAAGATAGAAATGTCCCTTTAAGTATAACAAATGCTTATGCAAGATAATTGAAGACGATAATGTTCTTCAGACTGTATTTTCTTTAACAGCAGAGTCTACAATCACTTTCGATGAAAATAAGAGAAAAACTTAAACGGCACCTCCATTTTCATAATGTATTCAAGAGATAAAAATATTAAATATGTTGCTTTAAAAATGTTAAAAATAACGGAAGTTAAACATATCTACGATTTTGTTTTACGTATATATATTATTTTTTGCGACTAGACTTTTCTAATCGCGAGAGGTTTTAAACGTAAATACCCTGCGCGAAAACGGAAAGAAAAGTGGATAGACATTAAATTCCTTTTCTCTTTTCTTGTCGGAATTTTATCTTTTAACGTAAAGCTGCAAGGCAAGAATTCATTCACCGATTAAATCACGAGTTAATGTTCTCAACATTAAAACCGAGATATAATCCCGATTATTCATTTTATAAACGGTAAATGGACATGCAATAAGGTTGCATCACCATAGTTTTTCCAAGGGACACGTGTTATCGATGATAATCTCAAAAGTTTGATACGGGATGATAGCATCCGCGACGTTAATTAGATTTTCGCGCGCGCGTAACTCCCGATAGGCGACGAAGGACGGTAAATCTTGGTCGCGCATCTGGATTAATTTTGTAAACTTGGCTACGTCGGCTTTTACGGGCGTCATAAATTTCCCGATTCAACGCTCTCGACGAGGGATACGCTCGCACTTTTTTTTCTTCTTTTTTTCACGTTTTTTTTTTAAACCGCGCGCGACAGGTTTAACGCGAAACTGGCACACGGGCGCGGGCGCTATACTGCGTAAAAAATCCATAAACGTCGAGAAAATTCGGGAGATATATACTATGCGCTCGCGACCACGACGCGGCATTATTGTCAGCAGCTGTGCCGGGGTGGATGGCAATCCAGATTACTGTCATCGCCATCGATAAATTCCGAAGTGCGGCCGTACTTTAAACCGTTTACCGTAGCCTGTGGCTCACGATAGTGTCGATACAGGTTAAAACAATTTACCGTGTGAAAATCGCTTACAGGAGCGGTCAGATTTCCAGGTTGCCATATAAAACACGAAGACATAAGTCGTTAGGTCGCAACTGGCTAACGAGAATTTCAATAAAATCTGGAAGTTCGTACATATACCGAAGAAAATAAATTTCGACAATTGTGTGTGTGCGTGTGTGTGTGTGTGTGTGTGTGTCACAATGTTGAGAATAAACTTTTTGGATATGCTGGACATTTTTCAGCCAGTTAGTAATATATAAAAATAAATTATTCCTATAAATAACACTTTTAGTAAAATTGTATATATCGCATATTCAAAATAAATATCCGTGTAAACGATTACATTCTGGTTTTTATTTCGGAATATTGTAACAATTCTAGAAACGCAGTAAAATTTATTCAATCAAAAATAACACAATGCTACATTTTGGTTCCTGACAGTCGGAATAGCAAGCTCAAAAAATGCTCTGGCAGGTCACGAAAGATCTTCGAGAGATGATCTCGCGCATGGTTGAGAAGGCATTCCGCGAAGTTACGTTTCGCGCAAGAACGTGTCGTATAGTTCGCCGCTCCCGGCATCAATAACGCGCACCACACGTTGCCGGAATGTTTCGTATGCCCGTTAGAAGCGGGAACAATTTAAAGTTTCCGCCGGGCGCCTCTTGCATCTCGTCCACCACGTTTCTCAGCTCCTCCCAGCTAGCTTTCCAACGCGGACATCGTTGTTGGCATCGCTGAGGAATCGAGGAACTCTCGATTCCTCTCACCGTTAGATTTACGTCAGTTTATATGTAGAAAAATCGTGGCGGTATTCACTAATAAAATTGCTCCGTTGTTGCGCGATTCGACCGCAAAGGAATAATCCGAGAAATTAATATAAACCACTTCGACATCGGTGTTTCTAAGGTTCAAAGCAGATTAAAATACGCTCTAATTATCTCGTTTGTAAATTAAGTTGCGCCCGCGAGCGCGCGTCAATCTCCTTTTCGTCTGTCGCGTCGTTGAGAGACACCGACGACGACGGATCAAATAGCAAGAACAGAGACGAGTGGAGTCAAAGAAGAAGAACCCTTGCAAATGTGTCTCAGAAACTACAACCCACGCGAGGATTACGTATCGGATCTCGACGCGGGGCGCTAGGATCACAAGTTAGGAAGTCGTAACCAGTTCAGGATTAAGGTTGTTCGGGTCACTACCTTCCAGCGAATACGGAATGAGCATGGAACGTGTACAGATCAAGTCCTGGAGTGTATCACAGAACAGAACAGATGTCTGTTCTGACAGTCTTAAGACTGTCGTTTTACTTGTCTTACTCGTAAATTTCTTGAACTTAACACTATTGAGTCCAATCCTCTTCGCATTTTTTAAAATACTCAATTTACTATAAATATCTTTATAACTAAAATTAAAAAACAATTATATTTATAAATGTTTTTTAACTTGAGAAAAGTATGTCAGAAAGAAGGATTTGATTTAATATAAAATTGTTCTAATATTTCATGTTAATACATATCTATCAAAAAATAATAAAAAAAATAATTTTAATTAATCATAGAATTACTATCATTGTTCTAAGATATGATTATTATTTTAAACAACATAATAATAGTCATTTTATCGATATGTCACAGTAAAAGCGTGAAATCAGTAAATGTATTATACACTTATTAGTCAATGTATCTATATACTAGTCAATATATACATTTACTAGATTTTATGTTTCTATATCTTTTAATAAGCAACACATTATCACAATGATACAGATTGGGTTGGGTTAGATTAGTTTTTTGAGGGTGGGGGGCGCAGCCTCTACCTCACTACACTCATATTTATAAATTAGAGCTCTTGTAAGTGTATACATTTACTGAATTTCACGCTTTTACTGTAACAAACATACACAAATGACTTGCGTAAAACTATCGACAACAGGGAAATATCATATCCTATCTCGTTTCATCAGCATCGATAAAACTAACTCTATCCTTTGAAACGCAACCGCCAAACGTGTCAGCTTGATCCATTTAGAGAGTTATCGCGACGTAAATTTTCAAGAGCGGCAGAGAAGTCGATGTAATCCGGCATACAATGCGGACGCAATTTTCCATCGAAAGTTAAATCGACTGCTGGATGGTCGACCATATGAAATTTCCGCGTACGCGGCGCAGTTTCCCCTCTGACGTCTTTTCGCGGGAAATCAAACCATCTCTCGTCAGGATACGTATGTAGATACTTGCGATTCCATGCGGGGTGCAGCAAAGTTTTGAGGGACGTGGAGAAGGGGTACGGGGGAGACAGGGAGGGTTGAGCTACGATGTTCCCTATTCTCAGTATTCATGGTTTAATCAGGAACCAACTCGCTCCCACTAGGAGAGGAAACGCAAGTTTAGTTACTGCGCGAAATGGTAACTATCACCGAGAATACTTGTAAGTATCGATCGTGCTCCAAGAAAGTTATAGACCGAAAACTTCTTGGGGCCAATGTTTGCAACTCTTAACACGCGTACTATCCTGGAGATGCATGCACGTGCATTATTACGTCCCAGCAATTCGAATTGAATATATATGTGACTTTATGGTTTAGTTTACCTTCGCTCATTCTCATACCCTATTACGATGTTTAAATATATCATGCGGCGTTGTTCGATATTCAATTTACAATTGTATCAATTTTAGTGATGTTATCACAAAATAGAAGGGGCATACACACATACACATTAATTTTTGAAACTTATATGTCATCATATAAGTACATAAAAAATATGAGTATAACAGCGTTTTTGTTTTAAAAAAAGAATAAAAAGGTAAGGAAAAAAATTGTAATTCTAATGTAGTTCAAATATGTAATAAATAATAAATATTTATAAATATCTGCTAGATAAAAATGCCGAAATTCTTTTGTTACTTTCTTTCTTCCTTCTGTCATATCCACAACGTTAAACAATATTATAGCACTGTGTTGCATCTACTAAGCGTCTACATTATGTGTGCGATAAAAGGTCAACTGCCCAATTAATCCGTACGATTCTTTAATTACAACTATCGCCTGAATTATAGACTGTCGGCTGCTGTTGCCTGATACTGCGAAAAGTTAAGTCAACGCGTAAACTCGCGCCAAGACTCAACAAACACTGTTCACAAACATTAACCTGAGCCGGGGGAATTGAAGCGTGCCACGGACACGCCTGTATTCAATGCTCAAAACTATGTATCCATGTATACACGTCCGTAATAATTTCGCCGCATTCTGGAATTTACCGTGGAAGCTTCCCTTTGGCAATCGAAATATATTCAGATTCATCTCTATACATATATAAAAATTTAATATACAAATATTAAAATTTTGCCAAACAAATATTAAAATTTTTCAAATATTAAAAGAATTAAAATATTAAAATTTATATATATATAAACTAATTAACTTTTATTTGTCATAATAAGTACAGTAAACCTCCATATAGCACGTATTTATGTAACATTAATTAAAATGTTAATATTTTACTTCTTGCAATATTTGAAAAATTTCAATATTTGTTTGGCAAAATTTTAATATTTGTTTGTTTTAAAGTAAAATAAAAAATATTTTACTATTATTAATATATATTCATTTTACATTTTTTATAATAAACCCCTACATCTTTTATAAATATGTGTTCCCATATGCGTACGTAATCCATATACATATGTATAATTTATATAACTCATATAACACG
This sequence comes from Temnothorax longispinosus, assembly GCF_030848805.1. Lineage (NCBI taxonomy): Eukaryota > Metazoa > Arthropoda > Insecta > Hymenoptera > Formicidae > Temnothorax > Temnothorax longispinosus. The sequence goes on from NC_092359.1 coordinate 4,090,315, forward strand.
GAATATCGTGTTATACGGGGATCTACTGTATTTAATCTTTCTAAAATTTCAAGCGCAGCAAAAATAATTTCCGCTTTGTATAGCAATAATTACATAAGCAAAGATAATTTTCAAATTTCATTTATGTTTTGAGCTTACAATAAATCAAGCTCAATGCAAAAAATACCGAAAATGTATATTTCTTTTAAATTAAATAAACGTGAAAATACGCGTGTCGTTGTTTATTAAATTTTTATTTGTCACTACTTTTGACACTGATACGTTTTATATACATTTTACCAATCACTTTTGTTTGAAATTCTATGTTAATATGACTATGTTAATATGACAATTAAAATGTATTATGCTGTACCATTTACTTAGAATATTTGTTTTCTAATTTATTCGAGTACTCACACGGTAGAAATTACCGGAAATTTAAGCACGGATGAAATAATTATAAGAGGAATTTCTACTGTATAATAGCTCCTCTGCAGAAGTCTCTGTTATACTTTATACGATAGTGCGAGTGCCGGAAGGTGAAACAAAAGATTAAAGGTAAAAAAACTGCAACATGGATGAAAGAATTATATTCTTTTACGAAAAACCTAAGTCAATTTTATCTCAGAGAAAATGATCATATTACAAACTACTATATGTAATATATATATATTGCACTATTGGATATTACTATTTGCAGTAATTAATTTTCGATAAAAATTTTATTACAATAGTTCATATTTTATATTAATGGAAAAATGAAAACTAATTCTGTTCTTCTCTCACACTCTTTAAAAGTCTTTACTTTTAAATTTCGATATCAATAATCTTATCAAAGTTATCTTAATAATTTTGTGTTAATCGAACATCGATGTAATTATATTTTTGTATTAATAAAAATACATAAATTTAATGCGTACCTTATTTTTATTTTCTGTAATGTAACTAAAATTAAAAATTTCCTTTTCTCGATGTATCATTCTCTTTCGTAACTTTCTGCGCTACGAAAGGACCGACGGTCGGGCAACAGGGACAACCTTCCGGTATAGTAGACGTCAGATTAAATGCTATATCGTTCCGAAAGTTAAATTGCTAACTTAATTAAACCGGCGATGAAATTTTCGCTAAAGAAAAGATCGGTGAAATACGGTTCTCCGTTTCACTTGGCACGAAACGCGTCGTGCCGATAGGCGTCCACAGACGTGGCCGCCCAGCCTGGCGAGAACCTAGCCTGCGTTTGCGCGTTAAATCAGAGGACTGGATATAATCGCGGCTAAATGGCCCGTAAGTAACAGTCGACGAAAACGCACGGACACCATTCACCCTCGCGACCCCGCAACCCCCGCCGCGGCCCACCACCTTCGTAACGCCAGCGGATAGATACATGCGGCAACGCCACCGTTACTGCCGTCCCCGGCACACTCGCTAACCCTGTATCTTGATTATATTCTATTTAGCGCTCCGCCTTTCCGCCGGAGCGCCGCTCCGGCCTCTCACCACCGAGATATCTCGTTTGTCATGGCCTCGTTTCCACCGGGAACCGCGAATTTCTTGCCGGCACGCCGCGCCGCGCCGGAATACTCTCGGCCAGGCGCGACAAGTTGTTGGAAACCTGACTCGGAAAGGGTTGGGAAGGATGTTATAACGTATTAGAATACACATACAAGTCTGGTTAACTTGTTGAGGAAAAGCCTACAAATTTTTGCCAAAACAAATAAAAGTTAGATAAGAAAAAACGAATTAATTAATCTATGAATATTATACAGAGAGCGTCTTCAAATTAGTGAAAAGAAGGATAAGCGGATATAGACAAAGTGTTCAATATTATGTACAAGACTGTATAAATGTATAATATCTATTATCCATTATTTCCGAACGAATATATGTAAATGTAAGTATCTATTATACATTTAGCTTTCAATACGTTTCATCAGTATGTGTGAATTTCAGTTATACTGCAAGATGAATGACGAACGTCAACTTAATCTTAAATATATACGTTCCTATCGATATTTACATTCGCGCTGCTCTTTAAGCGGCTGCTTTCACTACTATCATCGTTGAGATCTTCAACTCTAGAAATTCTTTGAAGAAGTCGGAACGTTCGCGTTGAACGATCGTCGAGCGAGCTTGAAGGCAGAAACGCTTTTCAATGTACACGGGAGCACTTACGTAGCGTACATTTAAAGCTCGAGTTGCAGTTTCTTACACAACTCCTTCTTTATCCCGACCCCGCCCGTTTATCTTCTTCGGAATTTATCCTCCGAAAGTGAACGGTCTTGAATGTGACAGCACGACGATTCCGATCGCACTTTTAGATTTTCATTTTCTTTCGACGCGGCGCGGCGGCAGCTGTAATCCAATCGCAAGACTTAATTGAACTATTTAGAAATCGTTAACTGCATCTCCACCGTCGTTCGCGTTGTACATTGCGCGCTATTGCGCACGTTATTTTCAAAGCCCTTCTACTGACAATAGATCAAATTGTCTCGACCAAGAAACTGCGTCGCGCAAGCTCGAAATCGCAATTTTCATGTTTCACAAAATTACAAACTGTATCCACAATCTCTTAATACTTTGTTTTCGTTTCCTCTTGTAACAACTTTAAATAAAGTATAGGTATGTTTCCAATAATTTTGCGTCAAAATGTCTCGTTACGAGCAGTGAAATTTTTCAACGTAATTAAATAATGTCTCTATGATTCACGTTCAAATATAACAGAAGTAGCGAAAAATTCCAATGTTTTTTCAACATCGTAATTGAATTGATTAAATCTTAACAAGTCATTATAATAATAATTAATTATGTGCATCAAAGTATAAAAATTTAATTTTAATACAAATCCAAGCTTGTTGCTAACTTGTTGCGCGTATACTACTTGAAATATAACGTAGAAACAAAATATCGACGGGTAAACTCCGGTAAAATGGCCATACAGGAAAGATAACCAATGTATGTTCTTTCAGTCTAGCTCGCCATGAAACATCGAATGAACATGGGTTGGCCATCTTTCCTGTATGGCCATCTTACCCGAGTTTACCCTTTATAACGTGTACATATATATTTCATGCGACTGAAAAAAAAACCCGGTACGCTAGCTGTACATCGCTATACGGTAAAATTTAATCACATCTCGCCAACGTCATGACGTGGTCTCGGTAAATCGAAGAACTCTTCCAAGTAAAAACGTTTCTCTCAAAGCTATCTCTCCCTAGACGCTATTCCGGCATTAAAACTCCTTATCCTTGCCGCAGCTTATCCTTACTAATGCCAACCACGTCGATTTCCGGGACACATCGCCTCCGCCTCATTCCTCGTCTCTCATCCCCTCGTCCTATAGAACGGACCAATCGACCTTTCTTCCCACTTTACATTCCACTCCGGTAGATTTATTTGTCGAAACATATTGCAGTCACGAAAATCGACAGTAATCTCTGACCCTCGGACAACACACCCACAGATTGTTACATATAAGTCACTTTCTATTGTTATGACAATACGATCATCCTGCACTTGGAGTTATCGGAAGTCGATTGACTTTCGGATTATATATTTTTTCTGATATTCCTGACTTGAAACTCTAAACAAGTTTTCTTATAAAAAAAATTTAGCGCGCCTTATAATCAATTCCTCGAGATATATCTCCCAAGAATCATGGAATCATAATACATTAGTTTCGAAATGATAATAATAAGGAAGTAATAAGGAAAAATTTTAATAGATTATTCATGATGTAATAAATTATTAAAAAATATATAATTTATACAGCTGTGTGTATATACGTATGAGTGAGAGAAAGAGAGAGAGAGAGAGAGAGAGACAGAGAAAGAATGATACAGATAAAAACATATTTTCTGGAATATAGTTTGAAGCCAAGTTTGAAATTGTGACAAAATAGCGTCGCATATGTAACATTTTCAGTGCAATATAAGTTATGTAGCACATCGATAACAAAATGTGCTGTTATGTTACATATGGGATATATACATCTGTAGTTTTTACTGTCATCTGTTATATTTTTAGGCAAAATTATAAATTATGTAAAAGCGATTATATCAGTTGTTTAAATATATTGTCTGTACACTTCGACTAAAATTTCACAATAGAGTAACATATTTTCTTTCGCAAAAACCTGTCCCATTGTTCGTTTAGGTATATATATCACTAATTCATAGCAAAATTCTTGTATCAACCTGTTACAAATTCTTTTGTCATTTACATATACGCGCACAAATCATTTTATGATATTTTCCATGTAAAAATATAATATATTGATTCGAAAACTATGGCAAATTCTAATTTCGATGTTGCAAAAACAACATATATAGAAATGATCTTTCGTTACTATTTAGTATCGAAAACGAGACAAATAAAGAGAAGATACATATTTCATCATCTACAGCGTGGATCGAAAACAAAGCCTATCGAAGGATTATATCGGTTTCAATAAAGTTCTATTAAGGCTCGTATCTGGATTTCGTGGATGTTGTATAAACGGACATGTTGCCAGGGCCTATATAATCCCGGACAAATCACTCCATCGGTGGTCACGAGCGATTCATGCACGCGGTCGACCGTCATCGGCATTAATATCGCCGGCGTTATCGTCGCGACGATGCATCTGTTACCGGTGCCGTCAGCCCCGGGCGGCACCCGGTCGTGTCGCATAGTACGGGCAGGTAGTACGCTCCGCGAACGTACATCAGAGTCCGTCCCAAACAAAACGCAGAACGCAACGTGACGTCCGCACACGCGGCCGCGTCAGCCGGAATTACCGTACGGGCAAAGTAATACGAAGCGGATACCAGGGCATAACGTCACCTCCCCGGTCATTCGACATTTGCGAAACGGACCTTCGTGCAGGGTTACCGCAAAACGAAAGTCCTTGGAAAATCTGCGGTTATTTGCGATCTAGGAAAGACATCGATAAATCATTTCCAATAGAACAACTTAAATGTGCATAAAAAATAAGATGCGGACTTTCACCACTATTTCGAGCTATTCCGCTTGACTAATAATAAAATGCAATTCGTTAAAGCGATTCATTTAAGCTTCAGTGAAAGATTTACAGTACACATACATAGCGTTGACCATTCTTGAATTGACATTGAATGCAATTCATAGTGTACAAAGTAGCGCAGATCTGTGTGCATCTATAGACGTGCGCACGTTAGAAACTCATCATTATATTTCTTACCTTATCATTTTATCTTCTGTGTACAATATTTATTATAAGCGAGTCTTAACTACTTTTGCAAAAAAAAAACTACTGTATGTAACTGAAAAGTCTCTCGAGAAAATTAAGTAAGCCGATTAAGCGAGTAGTCGCAGACATGGAAAAGGAATATAACAGATGATGAAACGACCGCTGTCATAATGTGTCCCAGAAACGGTGATATCTTCGATCTGAACGATCAGAAATCAGAATTCCGCCTGACTGCACGAATCGGGAATGATACGAGATAGCGTAGGGAACGCGTGCGAAACGAGTGATGCGCGACAAGATAATCCATCGCGGTTGGAAATACACGGTCGAAACGAGGTGAATTCTTTTTCCTCTCGCACATCGATTCGATGATCTGGATTACTTTGAAAAACGGAACGCGAGCGAGCTCATCGAGCGGTGATTGGTATTTGCTGCACGATGGTGCGAAGCTTACGTGCGACTTTATGCGCGCGCCTGCTGTGGACATCTATATATAGGTCAACAGTACAATACTAGATACCGCATATTTCTATAGGTCATTGGAAAATACCGATTCTGCATCAGGAGCGTGTGAAACAAGAAACTGAATGTATGGATTTGAGAGATGTTGCAACCGATATACACCGAGAAGATTTTACGATGACCATTAATGAGATGTACGGTTGTCGTTATTATTATTATTTTACATACTGGTCGACGTATTCAATCCAATAAATTATGATACATAATAGTGTGGGTAATAACTGCCGTAGAAAATTTAAACAATTAGTGTAAATTGTATTAAACTGATATTCAAATATATTTGAAGAAAGAAATAAGATGCAGAAACACATTCTAAAAAAATTACTAAATATTTCACACATAACGTTTAAAAAAGAAAAAATATAAAATATATAAAATGGAGAAACCCCATTATTATACATATTTTTACTTTATTTAGTTACTTTAAAAAGAAAAGAAAGTTTCGATTTTTCATGATAATAAGGTAGATTCTTTGTTTTCTTCAAATAAACAATTCAATTGATGCACATAAACTCGCAACGCTATAAGAAATAAATCTAATATACAGTTAATTTGCAGTACTTATTATCTTCTTCAATCTACATCTCTTGAAAATTACGTAAATAATCATCTGGTTGCTAAATAATCTGCAAAACTGAGATCTTGATTGCAGAATTCACGGCCTTGATTAAATCTAAACACAATCGCTTGAGGTTTACTATATAGAATGCTACTAACACGGTATCAACAAATTAAATTGATCACAAATATTTGTTAGACAAAGAAATGAGCCATACAAACAAAAAATGATTAAAAATATCACACTAAAAAGTCAACTATGCGAGTATGATCAAATTTTAGAACAAACGTTGTAAAAATAAAAAAAAGTACCAATAGTAGGTCGCGCTTTGTATTTCAAGATATCAAATAATTCAGTAAAATATTTTGGGACGTGTAAAGTCGTATTTAAAATGTATCGTGATAACAAACTGAATGACATCGAGACACGACGAAAAATCAAAAATAATGTAGCGCACGTAAAACCGGTTGCGAATTATCATTGTCCATGATAAAAACAGCTAAATGCGTGTTCGCGCATGTAATTTACAACGACACATGGTATTCGCGATCGCCGCATTTTGGGATTATTCGCGAGAAGACGGAAAATCACCCGTAGGAGCGCGGCACAGTTGCACTAGTACAAGGGGACAGTGTGGCCGGTGGCGGCAGTAAAAAGGTAGCCGGAGATCTCTGGTCGACCACTGATGTCGCAGTTGCAACGTCCGCTTGTAACTGCATTGTAGCCACGGTAACTTCGCTCGTTACATCGGCCATGCAGTATTCCGAAATGCGCGTTGTTTGCGTCGCGAGCAAGTATTGCAGTCGTCAGAGATGCGGGACCAACGAGTAGAGGAAGAGAGATAAAACGGGAAAAGAGAGAGAGAGAAGAGAGAGAGAGAGAGAGAGAGAGAGAGAGAGAGAGAGAGAGAGAGAGAGAGAGAGAGAGAGAGAGGAGAGAGAGAGAGAGAGAGGACTGCGGGAGATGATGCAAGGCGGGAGGGAGATCGAGCGGGGAGACAATTCCGGGGGGGGGGAGGATGGAAGAGAGCAGGGAAGAGAACGAAAGAGGCGTCACATAGGAAACAACGAGGGTGAAGGGTACGTTTGCGTTGCGCTATCTGCGTAGTTTATACTTCTCATGTGTGCCGCCACCGGGTATACATACTGCCAGCCGGAGCACGGACGGGAGATGGAACGGGGGTGGTCCTCGTGTACCGAATATACCGCGGGCGACGCGCGTCGGGAATCTGAAAAAGTTAATATCTACCGTCGTGCCCGGACTTCAAAGCAGATTTGTTTTCGCATTTTCAGATTTGTTTAGCCACGTGGGACCGCCTCGCATTCGCTGTACGGTTCATATCCGTGACACACGCACTCGAACGCTATATATGGGCGCGGTTTGTCGCCGAGTTTGATTTATCTAACATAATAGGATCGCATTCAATGTCAATATGAGATGACCATCAGCTTTATCTGGAGACAAATGAAGGGTGGAAGTCCAAATTTGTGACCCATACTTTCACCACATATTTACTGACAGATGTGTTCGTGAATTCGGTCTAATGTGAAAATCGGATTAAATGTCAAATAAAATATGAAGTATAAATCTACCTCGTTATACAAAATGACAATATAATCAATCTTACAATATTCGATTTTCTAGATGTTTATCTAGATGTTACCGAGAGTAGAGTTATTTATATATCTTATAACTGAAAAACATTTAACATGGAAAGCATTTGCTGAGTGACTATTTTATTAACTTATTTTTGCCACAAGACTCTCTTGTGGCTCTCAGTTCTACATCACATTTTACATGCTTCAAATTAAAATTATATCTCTCGACCGTCATAAATATCCTCGTAAAAGAAGCAGGAACGCGCAGGATCTCAGAATTTTTCCCGTCTACCGCACTAATTCGTATATTTCGCATTCGGGATTCAAGTTTTCAATCTTTTACATTGCGCACTCGGCAATATCCGGCAACATCTGCACGAACTTTCGACGTGTTAAATTCGATAAATTCTCGCGAGACCATATCTGCTTTCTCGTCTATGTTAAGTTACTCTTTCCAAACGCGATACTCGCACGTCCTCGTTCGGAAACGAACGCGCACTGCGGGAATTTCCGCGGTGTTTCCGCGTGTTTAAACGGACTTGCACGCTATCGGTTGATTAAAGTGTCAATCTATCTATCTAAACGCGCGTTCGGCCGGAAGCACGCGCGGCGCGGCGGCGTTAACGAAGGAAATCAGGCCACCGTGATTTAATTAGCCGCGATTAGTCACGACGTGCACACCAGATATTACGTTTCTCGTGTTAATAGTAACGAGATCAATTTCCGTCGAACGACGAAAAATTCTCCTCTATATTATTTGCTCGCATGCGGGAAAATGCATCTACGGTTGTCGAAGAGCACGCACGATCCCGATCGCCGCGAACGTGATCACGTTCTGCGAGTTTTATTTCGAGAGCGAGTTCGATCTCTCTTCCCATACATATCCGCCCTCCCCCCCCTCCCTCCCTCTCTCTCTCTCTCTCTCTCTCTCCCTCTCTCTCTCTTTCTCTGCCTCTCAGTGGAAACAATTTAATAATCGAACTACTAAATTCTCCAATTGCCAGGCCACCACTTAAATTCACTTTACGGTAATTAAGTGTTCCGGTCAATACCGGCGCCATGCAAATGCACCGCAGTTTCGATAATCGAAAATATTTCCTGGTTACGCGGTCGCGGGCACATGCGGATATATTTATTAAAACTTTATTATCGTTGGGGGGATAAAACGCGAAATCAAAATACTGACGCCACTTGCTTCGCGCAATCCGTTTAAAACGACTAACTTTTCAATAAACCTCATATTAGGATTATCCAAAAATTTCTAAACATCCCGAAGAGAATGGCTGTAGGCATACCTACATAGCTATTTATTATACATATATATATATATATATATATATATATATATATACACGTGTGAAATTATTATTAGTACAATTATCGCAATTATTCTAAAGAAATATTAAATTTAAAGAAATGGGGATTGCTCACGAGAGCAATCTTTGTCTAATGCGTATCCTAAAATCATGAATAAATATAACAAAAAAATGAAAGTAAAAGGAAAAAGCAAAGAGCAAAAAAGATACGAAAGTTCAACGATCTTGCCATCGCACTTTCATACTATTTTCTTTTACATTTCAGCGTGGTATGCTATGTATAGCTACGTGTCCCTTCAACAACAAACGAGCTACTTCGATCTGCGGACCACTACGAGAAATCGGATACGACTCGCAATAATATTTTTCCCTCTCGCCGAGCCTTTCGGCCGAATCGAAGTCCCATGCCTTCAGATTACACGTAGTCATGGACAGCGCCAGAATTCGCCAAAATTTTTCTTTCGAAATTGCACGAGCAGCAACAGAATATTTTTTTAAGGACACGTTGTGTGTGATTTTAAACTTACTAATACATTCTATTACGATACACTAATGTTTTTCCAATTAAAATGTGTTCTTAACTACTTACATCTCTTTTTCTACTACTATCAAGATTATTTCCTGGTTTATAAACATTATATCTCACGAAATTATACAGAGAAAGAGAGAGAGAGAGAAGAAGAAGAAGAAGAAGAAGAAGAAAAGAGAAACAATAAATTTATATTAGTAAAAAAAATTGTAGAAGTTCACGAATCTAGTCCATAAAGCCTACATTGCATTTCAATTTTAACAATTAATAAAAACAATTCATTTTTAACTGACATTATCGTGTACTGAATGGAAATAAAAAAAATTGTAGACACTATTCTTTAATTGTGTATTATAAATAATCTCGATATACTTTCAAAAGATATTTTTATACGCACATTGATAGACAAAAAAAATAAGCAACAAACTACGTGCAATTGTAAACGATATGATATTTCTAACTCAAACTTTTCTGTTATTTTTGTCTAATCAAAAGGGATTATTTTTTCGACTCAAAAGGGATTATATTCACGCGCGTATACATCTCCGACTATGTGACACGGTACCCATGTGTACAACGAACGGTCAAGCGATGGCGGAAGGAACAGAGAGAGAGAGATAGAGAGTGAGAGAGATGGTAGATGTTCGGTCGGCCATCCACGTTGAATTCAGAAAACCTCGCACAGGCCATTTTCCGAGGGAAAGGCTACTTCCTGGCGCGGCGAGCCGGCGCAGCCGTATTTTATTCGTTCGCGGTTGTAGCCGGCTCGGTCTCGCTCTCGGCTGGTCGCCAATCCTCCCGCTAGCCCGTTTATAATGCCGCTGGACGGCGAAGATCGCGGACAAAAGGGGTACGGCACAAAGGGGGCACGACGTAGGAAAATTCAGTCGGGTAGCTGACCAAGTTCCGGTCACATTCAACTATGAGGGAAGGGGAGGGGAGGATAGGCACGTATCGTACGCACAATGGGAACTACTCAAGTCGGAACCTTGATTCTCAGTCAAGTCAAACCAACGTTATTTTTACAAAGTGTTATAAAGAACGTGAAGCAATATACTATATCATTTAGAATGTTCATCTCATTGTAAATATTTGTATAAAGATTGCCGATAAATCAGAAATAAAAGAATTCACGTTTTAGTCTTAATTTGTTGATTAGAATAAAGCTAACAATAGCAATTAATGACAGCAATAACTCTAATTAAATTTTGACTTGATTGTTTGTATACTGATGCAATAGCGACAATATAACATACAACTAAAGATTGGCATCATTTCTTGTCAATATGTACATCTTCGCTTCATTTTTGTATAGTAATTTTTGTATAGAATGACAAGATATAAAGCTAATTATCTATCTTTCAGAGCTAAGAAGAAATAAGCAAATATAACAAAGTAAGCAACGTGAAAATAACGACAGAGATCTTCTGCTACATGCTGGATGTATATAACTCTCAAATATTGAAAAAAATATATCTAAATTATTTTGTAAATTTCTTGAGGAGGAGAGAGGAGGAGAAGCTAAAACCTAAGTTTTATTAGTTTCCTTCTAGATCCGCCCTCTTCGCCCGTCTGGCCTTTCATAGATATCTTTCGCGGAATTAGCCGGAGATTTGTTGGCGCGCCTCCGCTTGAACCGACATTAACGTACATCGTGGAATTAAATGGCGTACATCGTCGGATTCGCCGCGGTCGATAAAGTAAATATCACGAATGGGTCCGCAGTAGCGAAGTCTCGAGAAGTCAAAGAAACAACCGACAAGAGAGAGAGAGTAGAAGGTAGATACGAATGATAGTAGAATAGAGCATTGTTAAGTACTATTATGCAGAAGAGAAAACGTTTCCTTAACAGTGCGCACTCAAGAACTTCGCTATGCGAAATTTCGGAATTTTGTTTCAAGAATGTTCCTATTGCTCGACAAGCAATTAACTTGAAATTAACCGAAATCGAATTTGAACCTTAATTGAAAATTTGAAACGTGCAAAGGCAAAACTAACATTCTCTAAAAAAAAAATAACACTCGTTTTATTATTCTAAATCTAAGACACTTTAAAACAATTACAATTACGTAGAATTGTCTGTAAGAAAGTTCTTTTAATTTTAGAAATATCTTGATAAATTTGAAATCGAAATCTTAAACGAATACTCGCAAATTACTAATAATATGTCATTATTAAGATAATTTCAAATCGACTTTATGTCGTCGCGACTTATTAATTTAAGTCTTTTATCAAGACGTTTAATTAAAAGCTCGCAAATCCCAAGATGCTTTTATAATAAGAATCATTATTGTAAGAGAACGTTCGTTTTTATTACTTCCCACTTTTATTTGCACTGAGAAACATCCGCAACTCCTCTGCAAAGGTAAAACAAAATACTGCTCCATTATAGAAATAACATTACATTATTATTAACGTAGTTCACTGCAAAAGATATCTCATTCCCTTTTCTTCTGTCTTTAGACTCAGAGCAAACTCCCTTAGAATATCCTTATCGAACTGTGCATTATCTCTCGTCAAAAGAGCGAGATAAGATTACTCGATTTGCCGGCAGGGAGATCGGAATCTCGTAACCTTTTAAACCGCGTCGCTAAAACACACACCAAACTTGGAAAGACCGTTGTTGCACTTGTCGTCGAGGAGACGTGAAAATACCGACGACCAGAGCGAGTTATTTTTGCTTTTACGTGATCGTACGCGACGGATCACGAATGTGTTTTTACAGTCGGTGCGGAAATCGCGAGCACGAGCGATCGGTAGCGCGAAAATACGCGCGCATCGCCGATCGATTTGGTGCGCGCATATAGTCACGGGCGGAAAACGTTCGAGCGTAAAACGAAAGAGGAAATTACCGTTTGCCAGTTCCGGTCTCCGGAGCTTGCATGCGGTGCACATTGCAGCCAGCTGAGCGAGAAAGGAATCGGGAATTTATATCGAGGAACCGTCTGACCTAACTCTCCATTAAAAATGACGCTCTATTCCATACGTCTCACCTGTTTTATAGTTTAGGCGACTACTGCAATTTCTCTACATACACATGCACATGCTTCAGTTCAATAATATTCCTTTTTGTTTTAATATAAATATTTAGATTGAGTCCTATGGTTTTGAAAGAAGGATTAATTTATGAACTTATAACTTAGCAATTTAGTTAATGGTAATACGTAATTTGCAAATACATATACCCGTTGATCTTAAAAATGCTTTTAATAATAAGTATAATTCAAAAGAAAGATGTCATCAGAGAGCTATGTCGTCGGTCTATTGAAGTCGTAAGAGGTGCGCAAATCTACTGAAACTAAAATAAGGTGTAGAAAGTCGCGTCGTCACGTGATATTCTTACGTTCATACATATACCTCCAAATAATTTCATGTAATGTAATGATAAAGTTAAATCTTTAATAAATTAAATAAGACTATAATAATCTTAAATAAAACTATATCCTCGCATCAATAATAACAGCACGGTTTTAGGATATGGCCCGACAGTTTACCAGATATCGATGTTTACTATACGCAAGACTATAGGCCACCGTTTTGATCGATCGCTTCACATCGAATGAACAATGTCGTCCATATCATCGATAAGCTCGACGACGCAGAGTGAAGCGCGATCAGGTGTGACCTCACCTTCAATACAACGCTTTAAAGTGACTGTCAGACGCCAATGTGTTCTCTGGGATATCTGCGAGAGGCTTGGTATCGTTAGCCTTGTTCCGGTATTCTGATATTGACGTGTCGTTACGGTGATACCGAAGCCGAGCGACGCGACGGCATAAGATCCCGGAGAACCGGGGCGCGGTAAGGAAGGCTATAACATCGACTGAGATTGGCTCTTGCGTGCTAGTATGTCGGTTCTCATTTGAATTTAGATTCGTCTCTCTCCGTCTGAGCCCCTTTCTGTCACTCTATTCCTCATTCGTTCTCTCCTCCCATTTTCTCATCCTCGCTAGCTGAACGCTGAATCTCTTCTTTCTCGAGAAGACACGCAGCAGCGGGTTTACATACTCTGGAATCTCTCTGTTATGAGATTTTTCATTTCTCTCTCCCTCAATAGTATGCTCATCATAAACTACGAAAATTTTTCTATTTTCTCTCTTCGAAAATGCACTATCTCATTATCTTCCCAAATATAAAAAAATCTTTTTGCCATTCAAATATCCTTCGATGTTGGGAGACATATACATTTAACTTCGGCATCTTTTATTCCGCGAACTACTTTCCACCCGAGAAAGCCGAACATACTCTTTGATCCGCAGAACGACGTGAGAAATACGGCTTTAATATTCCAGATTTACTTCTATCCTCATCATCAATCGCGATCTTCGTTTTGCGATCGCGTTTCTTTGACATTCTTGAGTTTCGCGCAATTTTTCATTAACGAACGACATGACACTGTATTTGCAATATAAGATCCTGTATGGAATTAAACCTGAGAATTAATGCGTCATTTCCAACAACGCGCAGTCACAATAGACAATAACTTAATAAACGCGAGAAAGAGTCGTCCCGTTTTTAATTTTAAAATTCATAATGATTTTTCACTTTAAATAACAAAATTTTAATGAACCTTAATTAAAGCAACGCAAATAATGCAACGAATCTTTGACTAATTTAATAATTACAATTATTAATGCAATTAACAAATTGTTACGTTTAGATATAAATTTGTTTAACTAATTTTATATTTACTTACACAAGTGCGATTCGTCATTTAATCGTATATATCTAAATTCTTAGTCGCAAGTAAAAGGCTTCTTTTTCTGCATTGATTTGTTGAACGAGAAAGAGAAGATATAAAGAAAGACAGACATTGAGACCTCACTCATAGATTACTGCATACACATGTGGACGTTATATCTACGCGGTGCGATCATTAGAAAGAGCTAGCGTGAGCAGTTACGGATGAAAGGGTCTTTTCACTCGACGAACTTGAACAGGCACAATGTAAACAGTTTTTTTTCTCAATATATTACGAAACGAAACTATATAACTATGCTAAAATACATATTAATAGAGCTACAACTACAATAATTCTACATAATATAAATTTAGGTGCGTAATTAATACTCCGACTATAACATTCTGTGAACCCTCGAGTAGCCTAATTTATCTCATTAATCCGAAACCGCAAATTAATAATTTTCCAATTTTTCATTCGATAGCAAAGTGGCGACAAAAGTAGAAACAAACTTGTCCTAGGTGCCCGAAATCGCATCTGTTCAATTTAATCACGAATCTCCCGTACTGATTTTCTCATATATATATCACATACGCACAGGCGGACTAACGCACACGGCAACTGACGTGGACCAAAAGCGCAGATGGAAATGCATGACGAAGCTGGTGGTCCAGCTGCTGCATCACTGACCTAAAACGGCCACCGCGCGTGTAAACGTGAAGCCGGCAGAGGTGTGTCGGTTGACAATTTCATCGTTATGCGCGAATGTGTCTCACTCGAGAAATTGCAATGGGACTCCACATTTTATAGGCCATAAATAGCATGAAAAATACTCGGGCGCTTTAACAAGAATACATCCTAAATGATCGAGCTACTGCGGCTAATCAGAATATTATTCGATACGATTAAATTTGTGCTGTGCAATTCAGATCAATCTCTTCGCGAATCTATATAATTCACTCACCCTTATTTTTTCTCTAAACAAACGCGGTTACAGTAAATTCACTATAAATTATAATGGATTATAATGTTTTTATATCTTGATTGAACTAAAATGTAAAGAAATATATTAAAATAAAATGAATAATTTAACTCTTAATCTCTAAAAAAAGAAGTATGATACGGTATATAGGATAGAAGCGCACAAAATCATGCGGAAGTTAAAGGTCGCCGTTTCGCGACTTAAGGTGGGAACCGCGGAGAAAAATACCAGCAATTTCCTAAATCCGTCCAGACTCTCCGCGTACGAAAATATTGGTGAACGCGGACGAAGGAAACAAGAAAACCAGACGCAGCGAGGAGGAAAAGACCGGGAAGAGTTTGGGGAAATGCGCGACGCGAGGCTGAAGTTCGTTGGTTCGACGATGGTGGGAAAGGTCGAGCATCTGCGGGAGCAAGGAAGAGGAGCCGGGTGGAAGAGAGGGTGCAAGCGGGTGGAATATAGAACTTTGAACTGGAGAGAATAAGCTACGACGAAACGGTGGCGCGCTCGGGAATGACAACGGTGGTAGAACAGGAGGGTAGGGTAAGAGGAACGGGGACACCGTGAGTTATCGTAGCAACTATCTGCTCAAGCGGGCGGATTTATTTCTATAGGTACAATCTGCTGCGTGAAATAAAGTATTTTGAAAATAAGAGGGAAGACGCGATAGAGCCCCCGAGATATCGCCGGCCATTTGTTTCGCGCGGGATACGCGTCTAAGCGAGCGTGCCCTCCGCCGCAAAATATTTCCGCGTGTGTGCACGCGCGCTTATACCCCCTCGCTCCAGCTCGCTCGCAAAAATTCCCGTCCGCTGTACGTTGGACGAGCCGGTAATTGGGGATCGTCGGCTGAAAAACATCGATGTATCACGAGGGACAGAGAAGGAAGCCAGAACGAAGTCAGGACGATATGTAATCCGGTAATCCAACATTGCGCGTGTAAAAGTGCAACAGCAACCTAATATCAAACAATCTAATAATCTAATTGACCAATCTCTTTGAATTTTTTTTTAAATTTTTCTTCACGAAAAGACAATAAAAAGGTAAAATACCAAACAAGAAAAAAAAACATTAGAACTCGAGAGATAACGTACTTTGACTTCTTTTTCGGAAGATTATTAAAATTTCTTTCTCATCTATCTATAGTTTTTTAAAATTTTAGAATCTGCTTAATGAGCTACATATTAGTCCAATATATAAAAAAAAATCGATTTATAATTTATCTGTATATAGTAACATTAATCGGTGTACAACAATTAAATATGCTGTGCAGAAGTGCGTAAAAATATATATTTTAAATATTAAAATTGGTGAACTTTCTTATATATACAATAAAAACCAGTATAAACAAAAATGATAAAAAGTTATTAAACACACACACACTGTTAGTATATATTAAAATCTCGCACAAAGTATGAAGAGGAATGTGCGATCACGAGCGTATAAAAAACGTTATAAAGTGCTATCATTAATAACTTCTCCAAAATCGATATGACCGGCGCGGATTATGAATCAAGGAAAATCCCAACCAGGGTCATTTTTATCGTCGGAAAATGTCCGGATCCTGGCCAATTATTATCGACGAGGCAGATTGAAATATTTCGCGCGATGATGAGTATAGGCTCAATTTGAAATGACCGTCCCTGCGGAATTAACTGAACAATCATATTATACGATTATTCTGGGTATCAGAATATGAGTATCAGAGAAAGCAGAAATCTCTCTCTCTCACGCTACAATACACAGTCAAATGCGAGAAAATACGAATTGGTCTGAAACACATCGAAATTAGGTATATGGTACGCTCGCTATATACCTATTATACATATATTATATCTGAGAATTAATTGCGCGTAATTCAAACAATACATGATTTATATTGTGCAAGCCGCGATAAAAGAACATATTATGCAGTAAATTATTTCTCCAATGAGATTTATTGAAATACTCTTGTGGCATGATGACCTGCATTTAATAATTATTTCATGTATGACGTTTGATGTTTGCAATATTTGCAGAGTGACGAATTTAACTCGACGTTACGCAATACGGAAAAACTCTTGTAATTTTTCCATAATTGTCTAAACATCATATTGTATTATAAGAACATGCGTCAAAATTTGTTAAAGTATTATATTCATGTTATAATAGAATTTTGCACATTAAAAACGTATATATAACGTGCCAATTACAAAATATGAAGTTATTTTCTCTCCTTTATCAGTTACTTATCATTTAAATAAAATATAATATACTTATATACGTGTGTGCGTGAGTACGCATAATATGCGACAAATAAGATTCCTATACGCAACTATTGCCGAGAGAAGAAGCAACTAGCTGCACTTGCAATAATTCCAACATCGCAAAGTATCGCAATTTTCTTGCTCTTTGGTAACTCTACGCTAGCAAGCCGGTATCAATATATTTCCCACCGTACCCGTACTCATGGAAAAATTGCAGGAACGTGCCCTCTCTTAAAGCATCTCGAGCGAGGATTCGGAATGTACGAAGATGGTTTATCGATGCCGATATTCGAGATAAGCGCGTGTCACGATTGGCTGATCATTCTTCCGCGATACCGCAGAAAACATTCGATACGAGAACGTATTACGGATCATGCCCGCGAGATTTTCAACGTCACTAGATAAAAAGTGGGTTCGCCGTTTTGTTTATGTAAATCCAGTCACATTCAGCAAGCGAGCTCGGCCGGGTCGGCGATCCTCTAAAATTTTCAGCGATTCCGCCCGTCTGCGGTTCAGTTATTTTCACGAAAAATGTTTGCAGCCGTTGCAATACGCTGTCGCCACAGTACGAATTGGAAAATGCGATATCCGAAGTGACGATTATGAAAGGCGGTGCTCGTGTGATGTTGGGAAGACAGCTGTGCCATTTGCATCGACCTCGCGTGGAAGCTCATCGATGCCCACGAGAGAAAAAAATCGATTTTACCCCCTTTCATTTTCGTCGTTTCGATCGCACATTCAAATATATTTTTCTCTATTCGCAATATGCAAACATGTAAATTTAAAATTAACATAGGATTGGTGTGGACTCAGTTCGTGGACATATCCCCGAATTATTTTCACTATTATTTGTGACTTTGCATAAATACACATGAATGAGGTACTATGGATACGAAAGTTGTACTTTTTATTATTAAACGTATGTAATTTACATTTCTTAATCGATTTCAAAATTCCCGGAATTATACAGAATGTATTTATGAAAAATTCAAGTTTCTTTAAATAATGAATAATAATCTAAATAAAAAGAGATTCGATATTTTCTGAAAAAGAATCAAAGTGCTTCTATATATGAAAAAATTAACGGAAATACACGGAGGTCGTGTTGGAAGTATTTTAACAGGTAACGGCACGCTTATCTTTGGTCTTTCTTTTAGAAAACAATGGTGATCTCCCTAGGGCAAAAATCTTAATCCGTGGACCGTCGAGGTGATAACGAGGACAACCGAGGCAATTATAGACGGGACTTAAGGCGGTGATTTAGTGTCCCCTCTTATATCTTTCTCACTCTCATACGAATGCGGTGTTCTACGTATTCTCTTTCTCGTATCTATCTTTTGTTCATTTTTATAAACTATTTTCTTTCATTAATAGCAATTGATGAGATTGTCATCTAATAACTTCTTACAACAAAACAACGTAAATTTAGATCTCTCCTACAGATATCACACAGAAATATTTGTCAGAGGAACATTCAATTTCTAACAATTAATTTCATGACACAATTATTGACGAATGCACCCTTTATTTATATATATAAAGCAATAAAATTACTTATTAGGAAAGAATAACGTTCTAACCGAACATTCAAACCTAATATTCTAGTATTTTTATTATACCTTTCAAATGAAATAATGAAATAAAACAAACGTGTACAAATAATTTGTGCATTAAATAAGTATTATAAACAAAATAATTATTATTAAATTTTAGATATGTGAAATATAGCATGGAATAGAAGTTCTCTTCCTGCAATGTTGTCTACCATCAATATTAATACAAATTTCAGTACTGATCCAAGAGCTTCCAAAATTCCTGGTACGTCTGCAATCGTGTAGAAACACATGCAATAAAAGATTCAATTCCTCCTTCAATAAGTAAGAACTCGGTAATGAAACGAAGAAATATACGAAAAAAGGACTATGTATTCTTTCAAGCGTATAAGATCCTGCTGATGTCGAACGGCGATGAAGAGCGCTATGAAATGAGATCGCGAATTTATCACGAGTTATGCACGGACTGCAACGGAGTCATAATTCAACGCTCGATCTATATAGAATCTATGGATCTTTCTATGGATCTTCTGGGGATCGTTATCCCCGTTGCGCGTGAGCGTCACGGGGGGAGGACGGGGGAATTTATTCGACAGTCATGCATGGCGGTTCCGTGATCAACCAATCACGGCGCCGCCGCCGCCGATTCCGGGAGATACAAATCGCGATTCCTCCTTTCGGTGGTAACCGAATGGTAGGTAGGTACGTCGTGTACGTACCTACGATGGAGAAAATATACCGGGTTCAAGAGCTAAAATAGCACCGCGATTCGAACGGGAGAAGCGCTTCCGAAGCCCACCCCCTCTTTCACCACTTCCCCTCCCGAATGTAGATTAAGCGAGCCACGGAAATGGGTACTTCGGATAACGATACGTATTCTGTATACGTATATGCGCGTATCCGTTGCCTCAACTGAACGATTTTGAGAACAAACGAATTAATTACGCGGTCCTACATACGCCGCGGTTTGAGGTTTACAACGTATACGACCTGCCTTCTCGACGAAGCAACTTTATTCCCTGGATCCTGGATATACGGGATGCCTCGAGACTATCACTGTTTCGCTCATTTATGAATCCTTGGCTTAATCGGATATCGATCTTTTTACGAGATTATCGAGGATTACCGATATAGCTTCTCAATAAAACTGAGTAAGAGTTTCTCCTGGGGAGAAACTTAATAATAAAACAGTTTTGATAAATGTGAATAAATAACCTTATAAAATCGTAAATTTAAATTATTGATTGTTATATCTATAATCTCGCTGTACATCTAAAATTGAAATTATTAATTTTAAAATCTTATCTATTTTAAATCCCATCCATTCTTATTCTAAAATCTATACTATACGACGTTTGAACTTTTGGCTGTGTATACCGCGTACATCTGTTCCCTCTTCCGTAAAAACCTCAGCCCGATAGATTCCGCCTTGCTACTCGTGTCTTCTTATTTTGATTGTGAAACTTTTCCTCCCCCCGCGCGAAGAAAGGGAGGCGAAAACTTTCTCGCCGGCGGTCTTAGAATAATGGAAACGTGAGAAGACTTGCGCCGAACGACTGAGCCGCGCCCGCAGATAACTAAGTCGCCCTAGACATCGCATCGCCGCTCAATTTCTGCGGGCCTTAATCCGCCACTGAAATTTCTCAACTATTTACTTCATCTACCGCTGCCGCTATACCATGTCGCGTGTGCGGCCGTAAATTACGTCTCGCGCAGCCCTCTCTACGGTATCGAGGGCCCGTAAAACCTCTGCGAGACGACGCGTTTCATAAATTCGTACACCGTCGTACCCTATACCTGAAAAACTGCCACACAAGCTATTCCCTCCCAACCACTCGTGTCGTCGACGGAAATTATTATTTATCTGCCATAACGTTCGCTTTCTCGTGGAATAAAGCACGCGTCACCAAACAATCTTTAATATTGTGTATCGTCCGATAAGTTTATGCCAAATTCGATGAATAACGTGAACATTATCGCGTTCCTTCTCTTTTATCTTTGTTACTAATAAACTTAAATAATTGACAATAGAGATTCTTCTTAAAATAATCAAAGTCAATATAAAAATAAATGTCGATATATGTTTATATTTCTAAAATATTTCTGGTGTCTTTTTATTACATAATAAAATGTCCCACAATCACCGCACAATGCATAAATTTATTTTAAAAAGTATGGAAATTCTACAGATAAATTAATAAATCCTAATACAAAAATATGGAGATTGCGAGTTAGATTTAGTTAGATCGAAACGCGAAGTTGACCAGTGACGTCGCGTAAAATTCACGCGTTCATAACTGTGTGCTTACACAGCTCAAATAATATTGATTTCTATCATTCGACTAATTTTATCTTTCAATTTTTTAAATTCAGATATTACGTATATTATAACGATCAACTGACACTGATAAGTTAATTAGCAATTGCAAATTATGTTTTCAACTCTGGAAATTTTTCACTGTATAGAATGCAAAATATGTAAAGGATGATATTCTCTTCTATTGAGAGACAGTCTTCTTTTGGGAAAACAGCATCATCATTTATCATATTTTGCTGAAACTTACTTTATGTGAGAAATGTATCGTATTAGTTCTTTTTTGTTTGCAAGTTTATTTTATAAATTTCAAATGATTGGCGTAACATATCTCATAGTTGGCATTCTAGCGTATAATGTGTTAATAAATAATATAATAGGCTTTATTTTATGAGCTTGTTTACGCTTATGTGTATACGCACAATAAATTAATAGACATACATATATTGTTCGATTACACGTACCAAAGGGTTAAATATTAGTGCTAATCTGTTCTAGGCAATGGATCTATATTGGAGAATATTATCATTATTACACTATATTAGAGCCATGGCACATAGAAAAACTTAAGTAGTAAAACTTAACCAGTAAGCAAATTGACCATTGGCTATCTTAAGTTTTCGAGAATACTTGATTGTGATTCGTCAATTTGCATACTGCTTAAGTCTTACTGCTTAAGTTTTTCTATGTGCCCTTATTTTTATAATATTATTTCTATTTTTATAATATTACTATATTAATAGCTCGATACACGCACATTTATATATCTTTTATGTATGTCTGTTAAAATTTTCATAAACCCATTATCTCAGGTTCAAATCATTTATGACCGATACGACGCACAACAGCGGAATTATAAACTATGTTGTAACTATGTTAAACTGCAAAATACGATATAAATATATTCACTTTATGTCAACATCAAATGCACTTAATATTTCAAACATGAATTGTTGCACATATAAAATATATAACTGTAAATGTTTAACTTAAATCCATAAATAACAAGTAAATAATAAATACCCTATTATCGCTCCGCTCGATACCACCTAAGCCTCCTCCTCTCAGATTTCTCGGTTGCACTCGCACAACACAACACTCACGAAAATATGGTTAATTATTGTTATATCGTGCGCGCTGTAATAATCAAAATATGATAATCGCACGGCGCTTTGCGCAATTCTCTCGATAAATAGCCGTCTCGATATGCTTACGAATTAGTTAATCGCGTGGCATGATAATGATTGTTCACGATGGATAATCGCGTTTCCCGCTACTAATACCTGTTACTATTATGATTCAAGAGATAATAATACGAAATGGTTAGAGTCTCGTCATACGATTGACAATAAAGTATTGTTAACACAATGTAAACACAACAATATAATGTTGTGCGCTATATAATGCAGAAATAAACGCCAAGCAGTGCGCGTTTATCAATTAATCACCGCTACGAAACATTATAGATTTACCGTAAAGTAATTGTGTTATACTCCGAATAATCTATTCTTTAATTAATTATCAAGATGAAATCAATATATAAAGCATAATCTCGGAGTAATCCGCGTATTACTCTGCAGTGTTTTTGAAAACGAGATGCTTGAACGGGCGAAAGATTCAGAACGGAATATGAAGTACATTTCGATTTCAAGTATCGCCTGCGAATATCGCTCGTGAAACAATAATTTGCAACTGCCCTTCCGTATAGATTCCATTCTTACTTTATGTGAATAAATCGCGCAATATCTGCCACGATCGACTGTTTCTCCTCGACACGCCTATGAATCATTAAAAAGAATAATTAATCAGTTCGCCTGATCGTCATTAACTATATAAAGGGAATGTTTTCTCCCCTAGTACATGTCGCGAGATAACGTTATAAGGAGCGATGACGACGTTATGAAACTCGGAGCAGAACGCGTCGGCGCATTACCGTCTCGCTCGAACTTCGACGCACGAATGATAGTACAGCGACCTTGCGTGTACGGAACGACGCGCGCGTCGTAAACATCAAACGCCGATGTACACCGTGTTTCAATTAATTTCGCGCGAAATATTTAACAACAAAATATATTCCGTCGAGCATATTCCGTTTCGTCCATTTCAAATTAATCTCAATAAACGCGTTACACATACTCTATATTATATATTCGCGCATACTAAATCTATCCTTTATTTGACGAATAAAATTTACTCCATCTCGGCAAAAAAGTTATGTTAATTGATTTAATATTGCTATACCTATTTCTACATTTCCAGGAAAATTAAAATTGCATGATTTTAATAAATCAAAAAACAAAAGTTGAGTTGCCACATTTTATGCGATAATTTAATTTTTTTGGTTCATTAAAATTGCAAAAAAAGTTCTTTTAAAATTAATTAACCTATAACTGCTTGTCGGCTATATTAAAATATTTGATGTATATTAAAATATAAAAAATTCCTACAGTATCGTATTATAAAAATAATTGTAATTAAAATAATATATAGCACATTGGCAAATAATAAGAGTAGAAATATTTTATTTACATTTAATACTTAACAAATTATTTATTCCAATACAAATTTAATAAGTATTTTTCTAAATATTATATCGTAAAAAATAATTGATCAAAAATATTAATCAATATTTAACACTTTTATTTATTACATTTATTATCAACGTTATATTGCCGTAAAATATATATAATTCCGTGCACGAATTACATGTGATACCATCGACTAACTTATAGCTTATAATTTGAAAATTATCGCAATCTCCATATTTTCGTATGAGAAGTTTCGACGCATAATTAATCCCTATAATTAAAATAGCTAGCTTACGGTGTGGAACACACTATAGCATTATAAATACTTAATATAAAAACGTACTGATCTATATATCTACGTATGAATCTTTATTTCTTGTACGATCTTTTTGCAGCCAATTTTATTCCAGAAAGATGCAGATAAATTATAATAAGAAATGTCTAGATTGTAACAATACGTTTTCACCTACATTGCCTTTTGAAAATTTAATAATACGTTACAGCTGTGCCAATTTTAACGAATATTGCAAAAAGAATTATCAGTTTATCCCGTGTAATGCATGCCGTATATTATCTCGTGCAGTAAGATAAAAAGTATCGAGAATTTATATGAGAACGATAATTTATCGTAATTCAAAGTGCCTTATATAAAGATACATTTGTATGGAACAAGAGAGATATATCAGTAATCGTTGAAAAGATGGATTTTCGCTATAATGCAGTTATGTTTAAGAAGGAAATAACTGGACGCTCCTGAGAAATGTTTACGACGAAGCAATTTCTTAAGACAATGCACTTGGATCGATTAACTCGATATGGATGAGCGAAACAATGGTAAGAGACAAGGAAAGAAGAAGGGATAACGCGTTAGAGAAGGAAGTTGGCTTCGACGATCAATCAATGACTTCGCGACGCCTCAAAATTGCGAAAACGTTCGGGACGTGAGCGGAGCGGAGCGGAGTGCCGCGATGCGACGGTTTGCGTCGACCGACGCTACGGATCAGTCGATAATTGATCGGATGCCGAGGCGGTAAACACTTCGTCATTGATTGATGAACTAATCAACCTTGCTAAACTTCCCAGTGGATTCTTGCCCGGACCTCTGCGCGGCACAGAGCGCAACCCTTCTTTCTCTTTTCTTTGTTCCCGGGCAGATCGTAGACGAGAAAGCGAATGAGAAGCGAGCGGGCGAGCTTGACAACGAAAAGTTTTTCTGAAATTTCACCCATTTCACAGCCCATTAGTTGACTTGCCAAGAATTCTTGGGGTCTGTCGTAGGGACCAAAAACATTTCGCCGTCAAAGACTTCTTTATGACAGAAATGGACGAGGGATAAACTTTAGTACTTAAGTTGTCCTTACTCAGTGCTTAAGACTTATTTTATTAAATAACTTTTGTTATTTAAGTAACCGGTATAAATATCTACATTGATATACACTAATACTATATATATAATTAATTTTTGTAATATTTAAAAAGATTGTAAAATATTAAATATTACATATTTTCAAAAAAATAATAAAATAATTTAGATATTATAGTCAGACGTATATCTATATATTATAATCAGACGTACACGTATCAAAAATACCTAGTGTACAAACAATACTTGAAAAATTTTTAAATATTCTAAAAATATATTATTTCAAGACTATCTGATAAATTATATAACATAAAAAGGAGTCTACTGTGAAAGCCAGAGAGTAAATTAAATTTCTCACTGCACTTTCCAAATTCTCGCGTACTGGCCTCAAAAATCTCCAGTTCAATAGCCATCTTCGTGATGGAATTCTTTGGAAGTTTTAACCGTCCAACAGTCTATTAACGGGTTTTCTGAAGTTCTTTCATTCGCGTTTCACATCGCCAAAATCGTTCGATCGGGGAAAGCTTTGCAACGCCGTTGGCATCCGAAAAAATTCGACGTATTATCGCACGCAGCGCCCGTATGACAAATTGAAAAACTGGCTTCGTCGTTCGAACTTCGCAAACAGTGCTCACGTATTCCGGAAATTCCGACAAAAGGAGGAGCAAACTACAGAATCGGATCATTTCCATGAATCTGATAAAAATTTTTTTAATCGTATCTTTTAATTAAATATCAACTAATCAACTTTTTTCAAGAAGATTTTCTATGTCAAAAAATTGAAAAATAGAATTTCATAAATTCTTTGAAAGTATTCTGTGATAACAATAATTCACATTATATAATATAAATTTTAATTTAATTTGTTAACTAAAACTTTGGCTTCAATTTATTAGCTATTAATAATTCAACATTGAATCTAGTCGTAAATGTTAAAAAATTATTTTAAAAACATGCAATAAATATTTCCAGAACATCAAGATTACCGCAGCATATCCAATTCAAAATAATATTCTGAAATTTAATTTCTCTCATAATAAAAAGCTGTGAAAAAACGATTTATATAAAATTTCATATAAAAAAGCCATCGTTTAATTCATTATATTAGACCGCGGCACTCGACAAGACCCTTGCATTTTCATGAAACCCACGAGCAATTTTATAAACTAGAGACTTCTCGTCGCACTTTCCTATTTCATTGTCGCATGAAAATAGGTAAGGAAAATCGAAATTAATTTCGGTGAAGAAGAAGGAAAGGAGCTCAATTAACTACCCGCCACCCGAGAGACACGGGACAAGAATCTTGCGCGTTTATTACTACACTCCGCAACTCCGCTCGTTCTTATCGTCGTGCCTCATAATTCTTCCACGAACCGACTAGTGAAAGTAATTTAATACCGCACTCTTTAGATACCTCCGACGTGATTCGTCTCAATTTCTCGGCAAAACAGCAACAGCGACAACAACAACAACGAGTGTTGACCAATCGAAAAATACCAACGAAAATACATCGAAGCTGTGTTCTCTGTACAGAATGTGTAGGTATTCTATCATGCTAAAGACGGCAGAGGTGGCGAGGCAGAGGCAAGGGAACGAGTTATCTTGAGAAACGTGTTAAAGTGCGCGATAAAAATTGCCAGTGATGCAGACAGTCTCGTATCGTCGATATCGGACAAGCTCGGCGACGAGGACGACGGGGCGAACGGATCGAAGCCCAGGTTCGTCGACATCGCGTAAAATAATCTTTTTATCTATATATACTCCCTGTCAATGTCGCGTTCTTAAAGGGGACTTTAAAGTGCTCGTCGGTCTTTGACTGCATTTGCATCGCGCGTCACTTAATATCGGAAGACTTTGTCGGTTCATTTTCTTAGTGGCGCTACTCGATACTGATGTCGCGCCTCGTTATTAACTCGTTTCGGAAGTGCTATGGTGCTCTATATCTCACATTAATGTGTATTATAAAATTTCTAAAATATATTAAGCTCAAATATAATAAAAAATCATTTAATCTGAGAGGTCATTATGTTCCAATTTTCAAATTCTTCTCTCAAATAATTATGATATAAATTAAATTACTGTGTGTGTGTGTGTGTGTGTGTGTGTGTGTGTGTGTGTGATATTTTGTGTGCATAAAAATATCACATATAAATAAAATTCAATTGTATATTATATAATTAATTGTATTACATAAAGTACCAACCTTTTCACGATAACATAAAATGATGCATAATTGGCATTAATGTAATAATTACATGAATTACAATATGATATTGTATACTGTTACATTGTATTACAATTATAATATCATGTTAGGATCAAACAATTATAATCAAACAATGTAACACAATTGCGTGCGTATATACAAACGAAACGATGTGCATTTGCAATCGGAATCGGAATGGCCAATAAACCGATAACTAGGATTACGCATCAAAAGCAGACCGCTTAGAATTTATAGCATACCGCATATGTCACTAAATTAAATTGCAGGCACTCCGTGTACAACCCTTTCTCTGACGGAATTTATAACTAACTAATTTCATCGCGCGCTTCGCACAGAGAGACTGCGAAGGAATCAAAAGATTATAATTATATTCGAAGTCATCCAATTACGCTTCACAGAGTGCGCGCTTTTAATCATCGCTGCAGTATCGCGCGGGCGAGAGAGAAATTATAAAAATAAAGAATCCGCGAACGAGAAAATGCGCGATTACAGAATTTGTCGGCATTTTTCAGCGGACACATTATCAAGACCATACTTGGTTGTCCTATTAGTCGTTCCGCGATCTAGTTTTCGAGATGGAAGAAAGAATAGAAACTGGCAATAAGAAGGAGAAAAAATAAGAGAGAGAGAGAGAGAAAAGCGAAAATCCGCAATTACGGCAAATCACTTGGCCAACGAAGGAATTCCCCATTTTCGTGAGACAATATTGTCCACCACATTGCATTTCTGTGAACGCATACTTGTTTGGTTGGCTTTCACGGCAAATAAGAGGCAGAAAGCGCTGCGGGGACAACAATAAAACGAAAAGTTCATTTCCGTACGATACGCGGCATTAAAATCGTTCGTATAAATATACAAAAAATGGTGAGATAAAAAGCGTACAGAGCATGACAAATAATAATTGAAACTTGACTCTATTTAACTTCGTATATATTTTATTTCCAAACTTTTTAATTTAAGTATTAAATAAATTTAACAAATTTTAAAAATTATAGGAAAATAATAATGTTTAAAATTTATTAAAAAAAGATCCACCCCAAATTGCTCAAAGAATTTGGAAATTTCAAAGAAAGGAAAATATATTGAATTATATTAAGAGAATCAGCGACGTAATTCAATCTTTAAAAATAGAATTTTATTAAATTACAGAAGAAACTACATACATATATAATAGCCATTCCTAAAGAAAGCTAAACACTATATAACTACCTCTGAATATTATATCAAAGACTAATCACCAACCGAATAGGCATAGTTGCATATATGGGCAATGCAGCATTCTGTAATTTCTGACGTACGAAAGCAATCTTATCAGATTTTCTCAATTTTTAATACCGCTTGGGCGACCCCGATAATGCAAATTATTTTTTAAGAGAAGTGAATGCTGCGAGAACAACAAATAAACATCACTGCGTTATTTACACTACAATGGCGCATATATATGATGCGACAAATTATACGCTGAAAACTCGAGTTGCGAGTCGAATGAACGAATAAACGAGCGGCGATGTAAACCCGCGTAAATTTCATCACCGCCGCACACGCGAGCAGCGGTCGTGCGATTCTATTTTTCACTGACAAATGCGATAAAACGCGTAAGTAAAAATCTTTAATGACTCATGCGTGGCAGAGTAATGGCCGTGCGTGCTTAAATTTAATAGATGTCTATATACTTTTCTCAAGAATACTGGCATATTGTGATATACGTAGCATTAGTGGCAACAAAGAGAAAAAATTTTGCAACAAGAAATTGAAGATCAATGATTAATTCTATACTTTAAGAATATATATCGACCTATTGTCTACAAGAATATATTGTTTATAAAATATCAATATTCTTCATGCAATACTATTCAAATATTAAAATTAAGTTAAGGCTTACTCAATGAACATGAAATATCTATATTTTATCGTAAGCGTCTTTAACTATAAAAGTTTGTTGAAAATTGCAGAAAATATGTTAAACATTTCAAGTAATTTAAAATACACATAATTTGCGTACTACAATGACTCAAATTTTTTCTTGATCCAATAACATTAATAAAATAAAGTTCAATAATGTAAGCATAAATGTAAAAAATGCTGATAGCATAAGATTCATGAGCATGTGACAAAAGTTTCACTGCCGATACTAAGAAGACATAATCGCGCAAGAAAGTACAATTCGTCTACCGTGAAAAATGAAAGAGATATTGATCAGGAAAGTTTCGCTTCAACATTGTTTCGGAAACACGCGTTAAAACTACATTAACTCGAAAAGATGGCACTATCATCCGCGCAATAATAATCGCGTGTAAAACGGTCTAAATCTTATTTCGGTACACGAGCTTCAACTTCTTATCAATTATTATAATTAGACAATTTCTCAAGTACCGTTTTTGACGTTAATTATCCAGAAATTAATGTACGGAAGCGAGTAAATTTAGCATAAACTTTTCCATTGTAAACATATTCGACGTCATTTACTTCATGTTTCACGGCATATCTCTTTACAATTTAGAAAATTATTTTTTAACTTTGTAGTTTTCATGAAATATTGTTTAAAAATAACATTTGTGATTCAATGGTACTTAATAACAAGTATGTAATATGAATGATACGCGGGATCAAGAGAACGAAATTAATCTTTCAGCAGCAATTCTCTATTTATTGAAAAAGATCTGCATTTTTTTCACGCATTGTGCCTCCACGGAATTTTTTATTAAGTTTTATGGAATTTTTTTTTTTTTTTATTAGACACATTTCGCTTCTCACAGTCACCTGCGCGTGATAATTACGTGCATATCTGGAGGACAAAAAAATGAGCAGAACGGAAGATTCTGCAATGCGCTCATCATGACAGGCGTCAGTTAAAAACTGCGGTGGGTACGAGAGAAAAATCAGATTAATGCTGCCAGCCGGAGACGGGCTTCTTCTAAATGCAAATTACTCGCCTTCGCAACGTAGGTAACGCAAGTGACGTAGACAACAGGCCGCGATAATTTGTCGCCCAACATCAGTGCGCGCCTCGTTATACCGCGAGGTTACCGTTAGCCAAGTGTCTAGCCACGAATTTCCATAAACCTCTCGCTGATGACAATGCAATTATTTTCGAGTACGATTTGTTGTCACGTAGGATCTTGTTTAAACGATCTCATCTAATTATCGCGGAACCGCTTATCCGTCTTGCACGAATTTTGTACAGTTAAAAATTAAGCAAAGCGATGATAATTTTACTGATATAAATCACAAATTAAGAGGAATAAAAGTAAAATTAGGATACTTTGTGCCTATTTCAACGCGTAATTGTATTACTGTGTAATATAAAATGTTCGTGTCTTCTCCTTTATAACATCGGAAATAAATTATATTGTAATGAAGTAGCTGGCTTTCATATTTACTTTAACAAAACCTTTTATTCCAGAATAAGGAAGATATGAATGACATAATTGGCTTAAAGACTCAAATATATAATATAAGTATGTTATACTCTTTGAATATGATTATGTATACCTATACCTCATTTAAATATTAACTCTCTATAAAAATGAGCTTTTTTGATACAGTTTGAGTTTTTTCTTACTATATAGCTTTACCACGGTCAACTACATAGAAATAGAAAAGCAGGTACTTATGTCGTAATAAAAAAGGCAAATGATTCTATGGTTCTGCGTCCTATCCTCTCACAATTAGGATAAGTAGTTTTAACTGCCAACAGTTTTATGGCACAAGCTTTAATCCTTCGTAGCTTTTACCTGTTTCCATACCCTTCTCCGCATCTAGGTATTCTACAGACATTTCTACAATGCAATATATTTCCTCCCACTACATACTAGCTTTAAGCAAAAGAGTAATTCAACTATCTTACGATCTTCCTTGCAAAGGTGACGCAAGGATTAGGTGCGATTCCGCCGAACAGGCCGGCTTTAAGTTCAACAGTTTCACTTATTGCACGTTCCTAGGAATTGCACTTCGACTATCAAGCTTTCCACAAAAAATCAATTAACTTTAGTTTTAATTTAGTTTTATTTATACAAATTGTTTTTCCTTACTTTGAATTTAATTAATTTTCTCTTAAAATTTTTTAAAATTATTGTAAAAATGTAATTAATTCTTTTAAAATATTACGTAGATACATATATCACAAAATTTGCACAGATCTAATAAAAAGAGAGGACATGGAATTAGTAATAATTAATTAAATAAATTTTGTATCGCATGTTGTTTAAAAATTCAATGAATTTTAAATGCTTAGATGCACCTATAATCAGTCCAGATAAGAGGTTGGATTGCAAGTGCGGTGTGATGCGGCACACATTACTTAAAATCTGCGGCAAGCACCCGGTCGTAACGAGGTTTGTGATGTCATGCAAACGGGTCAAAATGCCTGCCGGATCCCGGAGATCCGGTCGCAAGGACTCGAAGGGAGAAAGGATTTGCGAGTGCCGCCATGGCACTCTGTGTAAATAATTTATTTTAACAATATACTCTGTACCGAAGCGTAACTATATATCCATTCGCGCAAATGAAATTTTAACGCAATTGTCCCTCAATAAAGTAAACAGAATTCGCGCGATTCTCAACCAAGTGAAACGTAGCAGATCTCGTTCTACGTGTTTCCGTTTCCGCGAAAGTTTATCGGAAATATTTGCACGCCGTGAAATCGTCGTACGAAAAGGAAGTGTTTCAAAAGTGGAATCGAACTATCGTCGGAGTATATCGAATCGGCTCTGCTCGACGATAAGCGCTCTTTCGAGAATACTAAAAAATAAATCCGACGTAAAGACTGAATTAAGCTTATCGCGATCATCGGAATCGTTATAAGCCTCAATATCTGAGAATTCCAAAATATAATACATAGTATAATATTATAAAAATTTTTTAATGTATAATTTATAATTAAAATGTAAGATGGAAGTTTGGAATTTAAACTTTGTGCGCCTGGGTGCGTTATTTACCGTTAATCATGTTATATGTACAAAACGTATATCTAGATTATTTTGTAAAAAGTATCATCTCTTTCATATATTATCTGCATGATAATTATTCCCCAGATCCCATTGAAATCCAATTTTGCCTTTCATTTTAATGAACGGCTAATTTTAACTAATCATCTCCCTGTCTTAATCTTTGCGGAGATCTCTTACCATGCTTCTATAAGACCAAATGTTGATTAGATATTTAGATGTAATATATAGCAACGGCATTAGTTTCGTCATGGCTCTATTTAATCAATTATATATGTTGTTAAACATTTCAATACTAACACTGCGACGATCACATACACTTCATGCATTCTTTTCTACAGAATAATTGATTCTTTAATAAAAGATAAAATTCTGTCCACTTTAAAAAGAAACGAAAGATTTTATAGTTTTAGTTTAGCAACGATTTAATAAAATTGTTACAATTGTTTGGCAAATAAATACGTTACCAACCATAATAGTACACAAAAATTTCTCGTGCAAGTCGTTTCAAAGATCAATAAATATTCAATCAGTACAATAACAATGTAAGTGTGGCATTAAAAAATAATGATACATCAGCCTACATTTCATGCGGTTATACATTTTAATCTCGTATGCAACCTTCAAATCGGATAGTTGTCAATATCATTTCCACGTATAATTTATATCTCATAAGTTTCTATCAATGCAAGTGCGGCTGGAGGTAGACTAATTTCATCGCCATTACGAGGTGATCTGGTTTCAACAAAGGTATGGAGCTCTCGTAATTTCCTGCGACTGCGCGGAAGAAGTGATCGAGTGCGCGGAATGCTATTATTCTAGTTCATCCGTAATTTAATACTAATTGAGAAACGAGTGCTTTACAGCTATAATCTTGAAATTATTATTAAGTATCTCTGTTTTACTTCAAAATGTTTTATCTATTTCGCTTGATAAATATTTCGCTAGAAAAATTCTCTAACGTTTTAACCGATGCTTTGTTATATCTAATTTCCGAAACATAGATATAGTAAATTTTTATTTGATTCTACACTTACAAAAGATCAAAACAAATATAATACACAAATGTAATTAATATTTTTTAATTTGTGCTAAGCAGGAAAGAATGGATGCTTGAAATAGGATAGAAGATGAGATTGAAACAGGAAAGCATTATTTTAATCTCAATCAAAACAAATTATTGAATGCGCGATACTCTATATATGTATAATCTACATTTATTTTGCTAAAATATATATAATATTTTCTCTGTTTGCATAATGACTTGTTTTTATGCAAACAGAGAACTTCTATTTAGGTCGAGGTCCGATAAGCTCGAAAATATTTCACGCTTCGTATTACATTCAATTCTACAAAACTGACAATATGTATATATATACGAGAAGATAAAAATAAATTAATTTACTCAAAATGTATTTATTTAAATAAAGCGCTTTCGGAGTAAACATCAATAAAGGAAGTATCAGTTACGCGAAGACAATGTTGTCGAGTATCGTGCATGCTTTGACCTGGAATACGTCGAGAAAATACCATTTGACATTAAGGAAATACCCTCGAGGTGGTTTTTATCGTCGAATAATTCATTATTGAGCCGCTCCGAATTTATTTCATACATCTTGTTGCGACTTGACGGAGAAAACGAGACGTGCAGTCAAACAACCATGACGAAAAGCTCGCGACGCTTGGTGATTTTCGCGAGAAGAGAAAAAATATAGAACTTACGATATGGCGGCCCGTCGGTCGGAACGAAGGCCAAGCGATGAAGGAAAAACGAAAAGTGTGTCAGGGCAAATTGCGCGGCGCGACGCCGTCAGGCGACATGTGACGGTGACACGAGCTTTTCAATTAATCAGAAATAAACGATGTCAACGGCAAACCGACGAAAACCGATGCCGGGTACAAATGTTATTTATCGTCAAGCACGTGGCAACCCCCGTAGGATGTTGTTTAAACGATCGTCCGAATGTTATCGCGACACATGTTTTATGCGTATATACCCTGGCCATGGGAAATTTGTGAGACTTTCCCGTCAGTTTTGACACAGTTCGTTTTCCTGGCGGTTATTTACGAGGCGAGAAAAACAGGCAAAAATTAAACGGATTGTATGAACATTAACGCGCATTTGCATACCTATTGCCACGGAATAAATATAAAATATTTATCTCGCGAATTTCCTCCGTCGTCCATTTCTGAGACTATTAACTTACAGCTTGCAGCGAAAGCTTTTAGAATTATTTGATACCTCATTAAAGTCTCATCATTACAACAACTCCTTTTTCATCATTCCATTTGGAAACTAACAAACAAAAGTAATTATACATTCAATCTGAGTGTTTATTGATTTATTCGGTAAATTTAACTTTAAATCTTCTTAAAAATTCTATTTTTTCATAAATAATTTAAATAATTTGTGCATTAAAATTTATATAAATATAAAATAGTTTAAAAACTTGCATTAAAAATATTTGAACAGAAAAAATAAATATTATTAATAATTTATAAAAATTATAAAAATTTAAAGAGAAAAATATTGAATTCAACTAATGTTAATTATGTTTATCAATTCAAAAATAAAAATAAAATTTAATATAATTTTAAGTAAAATATGTTTAAAAATTAATCTTTTGTAAAATCTCTCTCTCTCTCTTTCTTTCTCTCTTTCTCTCTCCCTCTCAATCTATCTATATCTATCTATTCAATCTTCCATGCATTCAAGTCGATACGCAATTATATCGACAAACTATATTTTCGGGATCTCCGTAAATTCTTTTAAATAATAAAAATTCTTGTTAGATCTTCCGATTGAATAAAATTGAGAAAGAAATATTTGCTTTTTGTTTATTTGCGAGAAATAATTTGGACCGCAAAGGATTAATATTATTAATATATATTAACGATTAAATTCTGTATTCCACGATCGATGTGTTAATCGCATTAAGCACATATATCGCTAAACTATGTTATATATTGCTTAAACTATATTATGCTACAACTCAAAGCTTCTCTCACGTTCTTCTGCTTGGACATAAAAGCGGTATATCTGCACTTCCGTTTAACATACAGTATGATCGATTGCTTCTTTACGATTCCGTAACGGCGCTCTACCTTTTACATAAACCGCGCATACTTCGAAGATAACATTTACGTTGGCACAGCGAAAGTTTCCATTTCATTTAGATAGAATTGAGCCGCGGTGAGTAATGGAAAACGCAAGGTGCACAACCCGGAATTGATTTCTCGTACAACCAATTTCGCGAACCGGCGTCCTTGGCAGATATTCTCTCTCTCTCTCTCTCTCTCTCTCTCTCTCTCTCTCTCTCTCTCTCTCTCTCTCTCGCGATCGCACAAGTCCTACAAAAATAATCTAACCACGTAGCGTTCCGAAGGACTCTCGTGACCGCCGGCGAAGTTGAAATCCCGCTATCGGGTATGCACCTAATCGCACGGTGAACCTAATCTACCGTGGGCCGGAAGAAGCGATTTTTCCTTCGCGGGAATGGTGGTCGCGACATGATGAAATTTACAACGGTGCTGCACATCCGAAACGAGCGTTATTTATGCTGACATGCAATTAACTTTTTTCGCCTCGCTTCCCATTTACATCGACCTGCGGTGTATTGCAGTTGCGCTGTATATATACGACGCGCGATAGCGATTACGCTATATATGAGCAACAACGACGCAATCGCGCAACGTAGCCAGCAGCGAAGACAGTCGAGAGACTAGCAGTCAATTATTTTTAATATCTCATTGTATTCTCCCTTACATCGCCATTAAGGTTAATAGCCCGCAGCGGCTATTTCAAGGCACGTCGATCCTTTTTGAGGGCCCATAATTAAAGTCAATCGCGTAACCGGAAACGGTCCATTAGACGCACTTGCGGATGAAAGAAGTCTCTCGATCGTGGATCCACCCGATCCGCTTCGTAAATCTTCTCGATGACCGACTTGGGCCTGTGTTCTTGCAAGGTTTATTTCCTTACTTTATTAAGAATACGAAATACCGATATTTCATTTCGAATATTGAGCATCTCGAATATAGTAATATTTTATGTTCGATGTTATAGAAATATTGATACTTAACTTTTTAATTATTTTCTAATTGGTTTTGCTTCATGCAGTCGCGTAAAATTAAAGTTTTAGACACCAGAATGCTTCATGTTGAAAATTTGAAAGATGCAAAACCAAATTGATATACATATTTATTTGTATTCAAATTGCAATATCGTGAGATCGGCTCTAAATTGATCGAAAAATTTGTATAGAAAAAACAAGTAGTACCAATTCTAGATCCTGCAATTACACCCTATTTCTAGATTTCTTTTCTATATTAATTTGTCGCGTAAATTAATGTAACATTCTATGTTTTATTAAATAAGAACAAGAATTATCATGAGTCATTATGATCAGAATCATAAGTCGTAGACGCACGCGCATTCCTCGAACGTGCGCGATGTACACGGCGTGCTTTTGTTCTAAATACAGAACGTAAATCGGCTTTCGCGACTCCGCGTGTATTTTTGTCTGTCGTGCAATAACCCCTATATGTACGCTGTGGGAGACACATGGCGCGCGTGTAGTCGATTCATCGAATAGGAATATAATGGAACGATTCTACGAGAGGGAGGAGGTACTCCTGGTACGTAGACGATGCCACTCGGATGTTATGAGATTCACATGGAACGGAGATAACAAAATGTATTATTATTAGCACTGATATTATGCGCATTACATATATGACAAAACATATTAGTTTGATGAAAATGGATACGTGCAACATTCGTATATCTAGTACGTATGAAGATAATACATATTCGTGAGAATATTTTGTCGTTCACATCGCATAATTAATTCTGATTTTAAAACATTTTGTTTGAACTTTTTTTAGATTTGGAATTAAAATATTTTTTTCAGCTGAGATATGCTTTTATTTATACATCTTATGATACTATCAAATATATTGATGTTTTATGTTTTTATATACAATAAAGATCTAAATGTTAATCACAATTATTTTGAATTAAAAACAATTTGTTTAAAAAATATCACTAGATATCGAGAATAGTAACTTATTTAGATTTAATGTTCAATTTTTCAACTAAATTAAAACGTGATATCAATCTTCACGATATAAAATAAGAGAGAGACAATCTTATGGACACCTATTTTCAAATATGTTAAACTACCGTTTCTGTAAAAAAAATTGTACAACTTTCATATTATAGGGCGGAAAAATCATACGCGTAAAATAATCGACTAGAAAAAAAACGAAACGGAAACGCACACGAAAATACACTACGAGATTCATTGGCGGTGAACAACCATATTCAATTGCGCGGGGATATTCGTTCGTATGACGCAAATGCGATTCCGCGCGCACGACTAAACGGCTGACACTTCCACCGGGCATTCTCTTTTACGCCGTATGAAGGGGAGGGAGATCAATCAGTTCTGTATGTTTGATGTTTCAATTGTATCAGTCAAATACCCGGGCGTATCGAGACGCGTCGTTTCGAGTGCCGCCACCGCCGCCGCCGCGACCGAACGACATTCAGCGAGAGTGCGCGGAGTAGATCCCGGGGCTCGATTTCAGCACGACACACAATCGACAATGAAGCGTTCTCGTTGCTGTAAGCGCTCTGCCGGCATTGCGATGCGCGTTAAATCACAACCGACGGCGATGGAACGGCGCCGGTCCGTGCTGATTCAATTTCCCGGCAAAACAACTGCTGCCGAAATACTTTACAATGGGAGGAAGCGTTTTACATGCATGACGCGGCAAAGTGCGCACGCTCGCTCGCTCGCCTCGCGTAAACCCGCGCCGGCGTGCGCCGATAGAATTATCCCAAACGCCACGAACAAAATGTAATTTGTGCGTGATCGAAGAACACTAGGCAATGCAGACGCAGACGTAAAAATAATAAATATATCTCTAAGAGATTCATAAAAGCTCGCCAAACGAGATCTTTGACTAATCCTATTCTTGACAACGGCAGAAGGTGAACGACACATACAACTGCGTTCCATGAGAACGTGCAAATTTACAATTAAAATAATTCTTTTATTTATTTCTTTTATCAAATTTTATTATTAAAAGTAAAAAAAGAGGATAAATAATATAACTAGTGCAGAAAATGGTATCAAATTTTAAATTATACTAATTACAAATTGAGCTTCTACATTATGCGCAATTATCTTTCAGTTAAAAGCTCGCAGTGCCGAGCTTTAATGGGTAGAAAGCAGGCGAGGACGCGCTCATCTCGTAGGAGTAACAACACGGAAGGTCTGCTTGCTCGTTTCTACACCGTGTAGCTTATATATATATCCATAACGATTGAACAGACTTGTCCGAGCGTAAATATAACGATAATGCAACGCCCAGCTTGCGTCCGGCTCTATCTCTCGCTTTCTTCGTCTCTCTTTCTCCCACTTTCGCCTCCTCCTCCCTACCCTCCGCTTTTACGCCCTTTGCCACCCACCGACTGTCTGCTTTTGTCTCTCCATCGATTCGTGCACTCGCCATTATTATAGAGAGATAATGCCCCTATACTCGACGCTGCGCAGATTGGCGAGGCTGCTCGTATGAAATGTGCAAAAGCTCTAGTCTAGGCAGAAAAGAGTGAAGGATGAGATATGCGTCGAGCGTTCTGTGTCCTTTATTTTCCTCCTAATATAAAATATGCAATCACTTGCTTCTTAGTAGGTATATTATAGAATTTTTATTGCAGTTTTATTATAGAAGTTTTATATAAACAATCTTATAAAATGTAAAATTATTGTACGTCAAAATTTAAAAAAATATATATATCCATATACGTATAAAATAAAATTGTATATATTGTTGCGCTCGCGGTAGACTACCGCGAGCGCAACAATATTATATATTATTTTATTTATTTATTCATTTGAAATCAATCTATCTGTGCCATCACAAATTATTACGCGCAAATTACACTGACATATATCAATATCACGAATATAAACACGCGATATATCGATATGGCAATTGGCATAGCTAAAAAAAGTATTAACTATTTACCGTAAGTATTCACACTAGCTACGTTAATTGTATGGTTTACGTCTCCATTCAGTTCACTCGCTCTACGAATATTGTCGCCAGTACGACTACGGCGAACAATACGTCAAAAGGCAATCGAAAACGATAACATTGCCGAACAATTGTTACAACTCCCAATAATCGGTGCTTTTAGCAAACTGACAGCAACAATATGCTGACGACTTGCAAACGTTTATCGCGTACAAATGTGCATAAAATTCACCGCGGCATGTGAAACGTATGTCGACGCATCCGATGAATCGTTCGCGGATCAATGCGCCTTCATGAAAATTTCAGAATGAAAAGTGCGCCGAGAACACTGAAACTTTCATATCGACGAGCGCGGAATTTACGCGGCAGCTTTATACGTATGTACACACGCTCACGTGCATCGAAAATGTGGATCAAAAGATTAGAAGTGACTGTTATATCATCGCGCAAGACTCCATCACCGCGATATTGAATATCTCATGAAAACTGTGGGCATAAAACATTTTTTTTTATCGTTTAAATAACGGGATAAATTAAACCAATGAAATTTTTTTAACCATCACGAATTTATTGTTTCTAAAATTGGAAAACTTAATGTAATGCGCAAGAAAAGAATGGAGTAGTATAACCTAAATTAGATTTATATCACATACAATTACGTTAAATATATTAAAAAAGATAACAACTAGTTGCATCTTTAATTACTTAAAGTTATTTTGAAACTCCTAATATCTTAGATTTCTATTAACACGCAGCTTATTTTTTCTTTTGTCAAAGATGCCAATGTATATCGAAAGAGTTGACGCGACTCCCCTTCGCGTGGCTATATATTGATTCGAGTTTATTGATTATGTAGCTGGAGTTGTTTGCCAATTGAAAATCGAAAGTACTATTAATATTGCATCAGTACTGTCAAGCATTCTTAAGATTCTTTACATTCACTGACTTTACATTAAAAAAAAAAACGTAGATGGTAAATAACGAACACTCCAATGGGTTTATGAATAATACGTCATTGCCGTCACTCCTGCGCAATTCCCGGGAAAAAATACAAACATTCCAACACTTTATTGATAGAGATTTCTGGCATCTCTTCGGTGACAGCAGAAATGACGAGTCGAGTATGGCTCATTCGTTCTAGAGATCGGTATATGACTGTTCGGTCGATTTTCCCACGATCGCGTATCGTATTCGCGCTCGGTCTTTCTTGCCATTCGGAAATGCAAAATGTTGCCGTATGCAATTGTGGACGGTACGCACGATCGCTTGAAGTACGTCGATTTCCCCACATCACGTATGTCACGACATACATAAAAGCATTGTTGCCCATATGGAGGAAGAAAGAAGGAGGAAGAATTCTTTTGCGGGACCGAACGACACGCCAATGTACTACCCATTTTTCTCCCCCGCACCATCGTTGCCGGATGGCGAACGAACAGATAAACTGTACGGAGTACGTGGAGAAACGACGAAGGAACGGCGAGAACGAGATAGCAAATCAAAAGGGAGCATTAAAAGTTGTCGATGCGTTAGTCGCGCACAGCAACGCGGTCGTTGCCAGAAAGGACTCCCCCGGGACTCAATAGGGGAAGCGACGAGGAGCGGCGACGAGGAAGCCATTTCGCTCATCTGCCGAGTCATAAAGCAGATACTACAGTTCTATCCTCGAAAATACATAAATCTTGCCCGGCGGCCTGATGTAATGCGGGAGAAATGAGTCCTCGCACGTAAAATAAATGATCAGATCAGCCGTCGTTTTCGGGGAAGACGTTGGTCTCCCATGGAGAGAAAGAGAGAGGAAGAGATGTACGGATTTCTGAGGTTGAATAAAGATCTTGAGAACATAATGACGATGATAAAATCGATGTTCCGTCGCTCGTCATGACATACATCTAAGCGAATTAAAATTTAAACCACGTAATCCTAATGCGAATCGATTGAATGTCCGATAAACCGTGTTAGTAAATTTTCGTGGATTATATCGTGGCTTAAGCATCTTTACGTTCGGTCGGGCAACGTGTTCAATAAAGTACCTAATATGCGATTAACCTTTAAAAACATTTATCTATAAAAATTTTTTTAGTTAAAAATTTTCAATGTATAAGGGGCATTTTTTAACAAACAAACCGTTTTATTAAAATTTCAAATAATTCAAATTTTCATCATTTTAATTAACTGACTAATCGTGACTAATCGAAATAATTTAATAACTTAATAATTATGACAATTAAGTTAAATGTTGTAAAGCATACAATTGTTTTTGTCAGATAACATTTCATCCGCTGATTAACGTTATAATAAAATAAAATCCTGATTAGGTAACATACATTACACAATAAATCATAATTATTCGTATCAATATTCAATTACAAACGAATATTGAGAACCTGCCATGTTCCATGCTATATTCTATCTAACTAATAATATGCAACATCCCTCATACTTTAATACCACAAATTAATATATTGGCATAAAATTAGTCATGTGTGCAACCAATATTATAATAATTAATCAAAATTATATTGAAAGATATCAACTTATTTATTTATTTTCTTAATTTTCATACTTACTATGCAGTAGCCTAATATCGATATATTTTTAGATTTATAATAAATTCCTTTCTCATTCTCTTGTTTTCTTTATTAATACTTCTAACATATATACCGACATTTATTTCAAATACTTATTGTTGGATATTCATTCATTTTATTGTCTCTCTCTCTCTCTCTCTTCCTCTCTCTCTCTCTCTCTGACAAGGACTCGTTTTTCATAAGTTGGTCAAAAATTCGCGAAATTTCAGTGACGGACTTTTTATCAGCTCAGCGTTTCGAAGCGCCTATCGCACTCGTAAATCTCCTCGGCTGTCTGAAAGCACTTTTCTGCAGCACGCGCAAGTAACATCCCGTTTATCAGCGCAAAGCGCCAAGCATGACATTGCCGCAATCGCTGACATCCCGACGCCCAAATGTTGGAAAGATAGCGGACTAAGAAGAAAAAGTGGAATCGCTATTTGGGACTTTCTTACGAATTACGAAGACTGATGCAATAAAACTACTGACTGACTGCTCACTAAGCCTTGCACTTACAGTCACTTTTCTGATAAAGAACTAAGTTAAAATTGAACACGATAGTTGTAAATAGTTTTCGATTAAAACTAAGATAACTTTTATTCTTCAAACAATTATTCTTATAATTATTCTTTTTAAATAAGACAATTAATGTTAACCATGTAAATTGCTATTAAAAGAACAAATTAAATAAATCGCACATAATAATTCAAATTTGTTATTAATAATATCTATTAATACAGAAATTCGTAAAACGTATTAAAACGACAATTATTTATAAAATTGTATTTATACTAACGATATTTTCCACGATTTATTTATTTGGGATAGAAGTGGAAGCGATAAAGAATGAGAATTATAAATTGTCGTTTCACGATATTTACGGACGATAATTATCTTCTTGTTTGAATTCGAATATATCTCAAATCGCGCTTCCAACTTTTGATTTAAATGTAATTTGGGATAAAGTTATTATCACTTGAGTCTTAAGTTAGACGAGAGAATTTGCTTTAATCAGATTGAAATGTCGTCTCTTCGACACGTTTGCAAATCCTTAATTGTTTACTGT
Source organism: Temnothorax longispinosus (assembly GCF_030848805.1). NCBI lineage: Eukaryota > Metazoa > Arthropoda > Insecta > Hymenoptera > Formicidae > Temnothorax > Temnothorax longispinosus. The sequence continues at coordinate 4,133,547 of NC_092359.1, forward strand.
AGTAATTATAAGATACGATGCTGTTTGGTGTCTTCCACTTTCACAATCACATTCAAAGAATTAATACGTCGACACGCGAAACAGCTCTCGCCTGCGAATAATAGTACGGCGCGTTGTACGAAACAAAAACAATACTTATCAAAAGCCATGTGCCAGTCAGTCTCACCGCTAAGAAGTCTAATGTATTATAAAATAATTATATTCTAAGTATTCTGTTTTTTCCATTTCAAATTAATTATTAACATATATATTAATATAACATCGATCAACATTCTCTTTCCGATTCGTTATTATGTGACAGAGTACGATAGAGATGTGTGTTAAAATCAATGAAAATTCACTCAACGACATAATAAATACACGATGAGGATACACAGTATGACAGTATTACAATAGTAGAGAATAGTATTTGAGGTTTGAATATCTATCATGGATTATTAATGAAGCTGATGCAGATATCAAAGATGTCGATTGTTTAAAAGCGATGACCCAAGCGGAGGATGACTGTTTTACGCTTCATGAAACTACAACGCGACTTGACAGCGACAGTGTCAATCATCAAACGTTATAGACACCCTCCGACCGCAGAAACTGTTAACAAGCGCAGTCATCCTCCTGTTTTCAAGTATTAAAGACATAAAGATATGGCATTGAGATATTTCCGTCACGTGTGGGACGATGCAAAATTAATAATAAACTAACTATAACAACAAAAAATGCATACGATTAAACAGACGAAATAAAAATACAATTTCGTGGAAATTGATCTTATTTTATAATTAGCACGGCAGATTGTTATGTTGAAAATGAGATAGGCATAGACCGTTTTGAAATTGTCCAAATATCGTTCATAGAATATATCTGTCAAACCGACAATTTTCGAACTTTGCTGTTATTGAAATAAAATATTTTCTCTCTTGCGATATTCTCGTATTCAGTCGTAACAATCACGGATTTTATAAACAGTCGCACCGGACAATTGGGAATACCGCGATCACAATAACCTACGCTCTCGCTGATGCGTTAATATTCCAATAATATTGTTATTTGCGCTCTTATCAAAAGCACGCAATTAATATATATTCGCAGGTATGGATCGACGAACACATTGTATTTCAACTCAACCGTGAATGCGATTACTGATGTTATGGAGAGAAGCCACGGCACGAAGTTGCTAAATTTCGAAATATCGATTATTAATTATTAATGTCGTTAACGTCAAAGACGCTAATTGTCTCAAACAGCGCCGTCAAACTTAGAGCAGTTCTCGAACCGCAACTCTAACTCCGAACTTACTGTCCTTGATTACGCATGCAAACTCTAACGAGGGTTTCCAACTGCAGCAACCAAATGCAAAAATGTCTCTAATATACATATACGTATAATATACATATATGTATAATGTAACAATTTCATTTGAATCTTAAATATGCAAATTTATTAACGAATAGATAAAAAAAGTTCCGTCAAATCAATATAATAGTCCTTTATATACATCCAGAAATATGATGTACACATAAATTTATATTCCTGGATGTATTGGCATATAAAGGTCTATTATATTGATTTGTCGGAACTTTTTTTATCTATTCGTTAACGAGTTTGTATATTTAAGATTCAAATGAAATTGATACAGCTTACGCGGAACTAACTGTGTGAAAACATTTTCATTATTTTCAAATTCGATACCCATTTAATTTGCTGAATCTAACATATATTGTACTATCGAAAGTTCAATACATTTATATACAATTCAGTGCATTTATCTCAATTCACGCATCCCACATGGCGAGAGAATGATATATACACCAGAGTAACGCAATGCGATGCGATGGCGCGCTCGTTGTCGAGGGATTTTTCGAAATATAAATCCTCGGGATGGATAAAACGTCGGCGCGATGATGCTCATAATTTCACGGAGCCGCGTATCGATTGCTCCCGGTTCGATGGTTTCGCGAAAACGAACGCGATCCGACGCCGAGCTCGGCGCTCGGCTCACAAGCGTAATCTCTAATGCGTAATATCGCCCGTTCACGCCGGGATGAGCAACGCCAATAAAACGAGACCGGGCGCATCGGGATCGCAAACCGCCGCTACGCCGCGTTGCGTTACGTTGCGTTTGTTGCGTTGCGTTTAGAGTGGCGCGCGGTCAATGATTTTGTAATCGCGATCGGGCGAACGCTCGTGGAGAAAAAAAATTCACAATTTGATTAATTCCACATTTGTCGCAGTGACGATAAAACGTTTGCCCTGCACATCACGAATCGAGTCAATAAACCGTACGATCAAAAGCCACGGGTGTGTTTATGAGCTCCGTAATATTTTACGGCACATTGTCTATATGTATGTCTATATATATTTTTTTTTCATAAACGGTCGGAATAACGTGTCGACGTTACGATCCCACCCGAAGTGATTTGATTCTTCTCGAAGCACGAGACCTAAACTAGGAACTACCGCGATGCGAGTATCTATCTTAACTATTGTCCGATATATCTATTTCACGAAATCATATATACGGCGAATACGTATATCCGCGAGGGATCGACTTTAAATCTGCGTGTCGCTTTCATCACGATTGCGAACTGCACGTAGTGTTGCAAGAGAGAGAGAGAGAGAGAGAGAGAGAGAGAGAGAGAGAGACAGTATTTTCTTATTTCGCTGTTACATCAGGATCCAGGGAAATGGCGTGACATTGCTACAAACGTGGACGCAAGTATTGTTTACCACCTATATAAGTCACTCGTTAAAGCACGGAACGGGAAAAATCTGTCGTGAGTAACGAGCGTTTATTTGCACGCGGCGTGAAAGTCGGGCGCGCCGCGCGACTGTCGTAAAATCGATTTTCGCATTCGCGCGATGTAACCAGAAGCGCGCTCTCTCAATTTTTTCCCTCCCGTTAGCATTTTTCGTGAGACGTGGTAGCTGCCGAGAGAAAAGAGATTTCTTCATATCATTTAGATTATCGACGACGCGCATTTACACGGATTTTCGCGGCGTTGCTGATGACGGGACCCAGAGCTTTTTTGCGAGGCGGCAAGCGCCTCAACGAGCGACAAAAAAGCCCGATCCGATCTGTAAAAAGATACGTTATCAATCTCGCTGGATATGGGACGAAGGATAAAGCGAAGAACACACGAAGAGAGAGAGGAGGACCGCAGGTGTGTCCGCGTTACGAAGAAGTCGCAAACTTTTATTGCGGCGTTTATAAGGGATGGGGGAGAGTGACCCAGAAAGTGAGACGATCTGGGATACTACCTGCGAATCCGTGTCGCGCCTTGAAAAATCTCGACATACATGACACTAACGGATATCTATAAAAAGCGTAGGATTCGTCGAGAAATAGGAATATAGTTTACTGCAGACTTCTCTCAGGGAGCGAAACGCGAGAGGAAACGTCGTGGCAAAAGGCAGGAAGGAAGAGAAATGGGGAGCATGATAAAGAAAATGAGACGGTGGAAACTGAGGTGTAGGTGTCTGCTCAGAAGAATACAGAGGAAGACGTAATAAACGAGATCGCGAAAGCAGATAAGGGCTGTAAAAATATGGTGTTGCGTAAAGAGATCGTAGATGGACGAGTTAGTAATAATAAAGAACGTAGCGCAAAGGAATACAGACGTATCTCGTTATCGTCTTAACAGAAATGTTCGCGTCATTACACGGCATCTATTTGTGCCACGTTAACAATAAGAAACGCGAAGAAAAATATCGAACAAAGCAGCGCGATCTTAAGATAGCTAACAAAGCGAAACGGATGAGGAACGAAGCGTGTAACATTTAAGATACATCTATAACGGTCGGGTGCGTTCTCACAAAAGCCAATATCGCGACATAGAAAAAATAATAAATGGTACTTTGAAGGGTGGCGTTAGGACGCGGACTCTTAAAGCGAAGCTTTTTGATCAAAATGCAGCCTCTGTGCGCCGCTACTCCTCCGTAAAATCAAACGCGTCTTATTGAAGTAATGCCTACGTAATGATAAGGGAGAAAGAAAACACTACGTCATATCGAAACAAATATAATTATATATTGTATAGTATATAATTATATACTATTTCCAGAGATAAATGCGGAGAATTCGAGACGACGAGGTTGCTCGGTCGGGAAAAAGAGCGAGGAAGTTTCCTGGAAAGAATCGAAAGAGTAAAGGAAGAAAACGGGGTCGTTCGCGAATATCTTCCAAAAATTCTTGCATCATATATGGAGTGATATCAAGCAAACGGTATTTTTCGAGTATTCTCGGGAATTCAATATCACATCAAGCTATCGTAGTAAAATCAAAATTAATATTCATAACGCACAATTTCGACCAAATGATATACTCATCGATTGAGATTGGACAGCTTTAAAAGATGTTAAATGTGTTTCTGAATGAAGGATAATCTTTTGAACGTTATTTATTCATTATTCTATAAATCACGATATTGCCTATGTCTAAGAATCTCTCGTTTATAGCGCTTACTTCTGATTGCATTTTTATAATATTAATAATTGTACAGAAATATATCATCAGTGTAGCCTTTTAATTTATCATTAAATAAATCCAAAACTTTCCGCACTTCGATTCCAGCGTGAAAGAAAATATCGTGGTTGTGGATGATCCAATTTCTCGCGGACCACGAGAAAACCGAAATTAAACATTCATCGCACGATTCGCTGCGCGTTAATGACCACGAGAAAAAACCAGCAACATATGGCGAGGCGGACAGAATGCCGCAAAGAATCGTTTGCGGGGAGTACAAAGATGAACCTTGGCAGAAGGAGAAAGAGAAATAGAGATAGAGATAGAGATAGATAGAGAGAAAGAGAGAGAGAGGGAGAGAGAGAGAAAGAAAGCAAAAAAGTAAAGGAAAAAGGGACAGGGAAATAATTATAGCATTATTCGCAAGGGCGCGTTGCGGCGGTGTCGGTACAACGAAAGACGGACAGAGAGAAGCGCGTAAAAAAGAACATCGGCTGTGGCCACTAAACAGAGTAATGAGAGTGTGAAAGGAGGAACGAGCGACGCAAACGTAGAAAGGAAGCCCTCCTTAATAAAAGACAAGGGAATATCAGCGACCTCACGCCTGGTCGTGACAACGACGTCCGCATCCCATTCGCTTCAGCATCCTTTGAGCGAGAAGCCATCGTCGTCCCCTCCCTCGCCCCTCGTTCGCGCCCCGCGTTCCCTCATCCGCCATGATCCACCGAGAACACAACCCCTGACAATCCAGCACGATCCGAGCCGTAGCAGGGAAGGGGAGATTATATTCCGTTGTGTCGTCCCTGCCTTTTCACGTTGCGCCCGCGTACGCTCTCGACTAAACAGGCCATTTCGTCGTCACGCGCGGTGTTTCCGTGTTTTCATTCGATGCCTTTTTTCAACAATTTTAATCGTTTTCAAAAAGCCAGTGACAATAGTGACAATAGTCAAAATGCCAGCTGGATTTAATTCGACAAAATTCGACAAAATTTGTATAGCCCCATATTACTCGATCGGGTTGACATTCCGATTAATATATAGTCGGATTCGTCTAAACCTCTATACGCATAACTGTATTTTTTTACATTGCTGGTATGACAGAAAAAAACGTGATCTCACATCATATTTTCCTTTAATAGATGTGAAAAAATTATAGAAATCTGGAGTAAATTTAATCTTCTTTTACGATACAAAATATATATCTTCATCAATGTATGTATATAATATACAGAAAGCACACTTTCCTCGATAATGTCGTACAAGAGAGCCAAAATAAATTTTTATAGCAACTTTTATCGTACGAAAACCATAAACGTTTTCGCACGACTCATAAAGTCGAACGTAAATGTTCCTTTCTACTTTCGAGTTATAGATACGGGTCCATGCTTCTTCTTACTATCTCGAGCAACTTCCACGCACGATTCGCGAAATATGCTCGCGCGTATCTATTTTAGGAATGGCTGCAGGAGGAACTGTTTGCGGCTATACACGCGGGTGTCGATACATGCGCGAACGCAGCATTAAGGGTATATACAAGAGAAACGGATATGTGGACGAGAGAGAGAAAGAGAGAGAGAAACGAAGAGAGATACCGAGAAAGGGATATCGATGCATACGTGTGACCCCGATTCGAGTCACCCCCGAAACGCGAATCTCTCCGAGTTCGCAGGCACTCGGAAAATAATTAGACCCATCGAGTTCCGGTACGCAGTCTAATGAGAGGCTTCCTCGGCCGGATGCGACGGAATCTCCGCGATCTCCTTGCGCGGAATGCTAATCGCCCGCAATTACGCAATTGTATTTCAAGAGGGAAAAGCGTGGACAAAAAAGATACGAAGTAGGAAATTTGTATTACACTCGCGTAATCTCCTATAATTTCAAGCGCATCGCTTTAAACCGAGAGGACAGATTTTTATGCTGTTTTCTATTTTTTTTTTTTCAACTTGCCATATGTGGAAATATCCATCTCTCAGAGAAATTTATATAAATTTTTTTAAAATTTAGAAAAAAATTAATGTATTATATTTATTCTACTATTTAATTCCCCATCCCAGATTTTATTTTCTAAATAAATATTTTGAATAATATTCATATATTCATAAATATTTTAAAAAAATATTTGCTGTCCCTTTTAAAGATTATTTTCAAAAATAACCATTTCCGAAACACAACTGAATTGTTCACGAATCACTTTTTACTCTCAACTGCCGCCAACCGAGGGTCGTTATATTGCCAAACTTATCCATAATAATTCGCAAATATGAAGCCACAGACTTACGTGTCGCGCAAGATATCTCGGCGAACAGCGCGATCGACAGTAATCCAGCCACGAGGAGGAGCGTGGCCAGGAAGAACGATCTCGAGCTGCAGCCCATCACGGCATCACTACCGATCACCACCCGATTCGCGCAGTAGTCCTCGTCGGATATCACCGACGGCGTGTCTCGAACTCTCGGCGACGCGAGAGACTCGTCTCTTTCCAGCTCAACTGAGCTCGAGGATCTCACTGTCACCCTCGCGGCGAAAACGTCCAGCTGTCATCCGCGCGAAAGAGTCCGCTCGAGGACCACCACCACCGCGTACGTGCCAAGCACGCGATTCAGCATCGACGATGCACCGCCAGGCGAGGAAGCTGCAGTTCCGCCGCGACAAAACCGGACGCCGACCTCTCGTTCGCGTCGCGCATCTCTTCGTGCATCACCTCGCCGCGCTTCCTCTCTGCGCGCTGCGGCGCGAATCGACGACACTTCACAGACTTCGCGACCACGAGACCACGAGAATCAACAATCAATCGACACAGGACGCACCGACGAATCTGCAATTTGCGAGACGCTCCGCGTCAGGAAATCGGTGACCCAACTTCCCGACGCCGATCGCTACTAATCTCTCGCGTAGAAGAGATTCGTGACAATGGTACGTTTCTCTCTAAGGTAAAACCGGGTTGATTCACTACCGCCGAATGCACAGCCCGATTATCGGATTTTAGAAGAACCTGGTCGAATTCCCCCGGGCGCAATGTCCCCGTAAGGGACTCGTTAAACTTGGGCACTAAAGCGCCGTTGTAAGCGACGCGACTCAAATCGCCGGATGAATTCCGTGTTCGGAGAAAGAGCGAAGAAAGAGCTCGTCGATCGTTTCTCGTAACGTGTTGCTCACAGCCAGATTTAGTCTGGCTCAGTTTACGCATCTGCTCTTATATTATCGGAGCAAGCACACTGTTTACGCTGAATATAATTTATGCGTACAATAAATTACGAATTAATGTGTTTGAAAAGGAGAGAAATCAGAATATCGATAATCATCCAATATTTATTTAACGATTTACAAAAAACGTGATAATTTTATCATTGGCTGTGTTTGTCGCATTGCAATTTCTGCAATTTCTGTTTTCACGTTTGCGACGAGAACAACACCAGAAATGTTCATTATAGATTATTCGCTCTATTGATGCCAATTGTAATGCATATGCCATTTACGTCAATTGTAATGCACGCGTGCGTGTAACGAGTGTCTAAATCCGCGGTAAATGCACGCATATGTAATACCCCGCGATCGCTATTGTATTTCACACGTTACGACGGTTGATCAACCCGCAATCTTTAATAGGATTTCGCAGGATCCAGTCTGAAAACGCCGATCGCGGCCCGTTGATTTACGGCGACGTCTCCATTTTCAGCGCGATCGCAATTTCGTAGAAAATCATATCTGGGGAAAAATGCGGATACAGCGCGTATCATTTATCGTTGGGTTTTCGAATCGAGTGATGATTTACGCGGCTAATTGAGATATCTCGGATAATTTCGTGCCGTCGCGTTTCGGCTGCCGGATCGCAAGCGAGCGAGCGAGCTAGCGGGCAATTCGAGTAGGTACGCGTTATTCGCATCGGACGCGGGCATAAATCATCTTTCGCGTTTCGCGCAAACGGACGGCCTTTTAAATTGATCGTCCCGGCAGGTCGGTCGTACTTGTGGATTGATACACCGATACCGCTCCGCGTGCCTCGAATATTAAAAAACTCGGCCGTAAATTATCGTTCTTAATATTCGCGGGAATGTATCGCTCGAAATAATATCGGGACATTCAAGTAAATGTAAAGCGGAGTGCAATCGCGATATTATTGCACGAAAGATAACTGAGAAACCGTTTCGATCATATTTATAATCATAATCCCATCGAATGTGGTTTTTTCTCTTTTTTTTTTGTGAGATCTCACTTGCGGTCTCACGCGAACGATGTTTTGATTTTTCAACCGCGTTTTTAAAACCCACATTCCGAAACAACAGATGATGAAAACACGTCATTCGCTCCGAAAGTTTTCGCGCGGTATATTTCCATTTGTGTCATCCGTAAAATTAACGCCTCCGAAACTTTCGTCGTCGCCTTTGCGCGCGTGCGTGCCAATGTGCAAATGTTGATATTTCGCATTACGGGAGAGACTACCGACCGCTAGGTAGGTAGGTAGGTAGGTAGGTAGAACCTCGCGCCGTCAGAACGGAGGCGAATGTCCGAAACTTATGGAAGTGGGTCACGACGTGTATTTAGGCAGCAGCCTCCGTATCTCGGTATCGGTTTATTCCCACCTGTAATCACCGGCCCGCAAACTGGGTACACAAAGTCCCTCGTGCATATGCATGCCGCGGCCGCTTTGTCCCGACGACCCCTTGAACCGCTCGTCTACCCGTGTGTTATTCCTGCGCTACGACTGTTCCCCCCCCCCCCCCGCAGCCGTCCGACGCGTAGGGTACGCACGTCGCGTTCTCTCTCTCACCCCTGGCCCTTTTCCCGCACAGCCGGGGGTCAAAATGACGTTCGGAAAAAAAAACGGAAAGGATATACGTATATCTCGACAACGTGTATCATCGGCATTTATTTTTAAGGACGAGTTGTACGTCACGGGCAGCGGAGCTATCACTTCGCCCGTAAATCCCATTCACGTCAAATCACAAACTCGCGTGCACTCTTTTTCGGAGAGAGAGAAAGAGAAGAGCAAGGGTTAGACAGGGAAGAGAAAGAGAGAGAGAGAGAGAGAGAGAGAGAGAGAGAGAGAGAGAGAGAGAGACCGTAATCCGCGCGTAGCGCGAATGCGTCGAGAGCATCGTCGGCAGGGTGGTCATCGTGTTTCGAAAGCGCGCGCTGAAACGCCCCGTGTGATGGAAGTAGATTGAAAAAAAAAAAAAAAACTAAAAATAAAGCGGAACGAAATTCGTGCGCGCGTCACGAAAATCGAAGTGCATCCGCGAGGCAGCGAATGCGAGAATAATCGAGCCGACGAGGCACGACCAACCCTCCTTCGCGGCCGAGAGGCACGTGACGGGCCTCCGCGATCGGCACGCGAATTCCGACAGCCGTCTGGAGCACGTGACGATCGATCTCGCGCGAGAGGACGAGTCCTCTCTCTCAAACGATTCTCATGTTTCCACCGAGAGCATCGCACCGTCCGGGTCCCTTTCAGGTAGGAAGCCTTCTTCTCAGCGAGGAAACCTTCGCCGTTCGGATATCGGAGTAGCGCGAAAGGTCGATCGACGACGAGCTCTTTCTCTTCGGTATCGCCGTATCGTTGCCAAGCGTCAATCACGATACATTCGCGCGGTAATGGGAAAAAATCAGAAAAACTCTCCCTCGACGCTCCCCAAATAATCGTTGCGTCTCGGCCCACCCCTCGAGGTCCCGAGGTCCCTCGTTCTACCGAACACACGCGGGCAACTGCTCCAAGGCCGTCCACGTCATCCCCTCTCACCGGGAGACGGCGTCAGCGACGGCAATCCTTTCGGCACTGCTCTCGCAAGATCGGTCCACTCTTCTCACAGCATCGCGAAAAGGGCGAGCATCATTCGACGCACTTGGACTATCGCAGCTCGCAGCAGCCCGAATACCCGAGGAGCGCTGATTCGTGCGCGGATTCCACAACACCTCGGCGTCCTCGCTTACCCCCGCGTCGCGAACGGACGACGTGGACGAGGGATCGCGAGAGGACGTCACGTACGGCGAACGCGCGAGAGGAACGAAACGGAACGCGACGGGTCCGCACAGTGTTGCGGTGTGTACGGAGACGCGGAACGACGAGCGAGCGAGCTTCGAGTGCGCGTCGCGCTCTCCCGCCTCTCTGGCTCCGCTCTCGGGACTGAGAGTGGAGAGAGAGAAGCACCGTCGGATCCACCGCCACCCCTACCGGCGTGGTGGCCGTTACCCCTGCCTGCCTTTCTCTCGACAACCCGCGTGCTACGTTTTCCCCTGCCGCGCCGATCCCACCACGCGCGCGGGCGTCCGCCGCGCGCTACCCCCGCCACCACCTCTCCATCCCTCGTCCATCGCCCTACCTCGTCTCCCTCGTCACCCCCTGACCCCCTCTGCTCCGGAGAGGAGAACGACGCCACCCTAGCCGCTCCTCTACGCGATCTCTCTCTCTCTCTCTTTCTCTCTCTCTCTTCTTTCTCTCTCTCTTCTCTCTCTCTGTACGTGTGTATTCCATTGCTGTCGAGTCGAGACCGCGCGAAACACGGACGCGTCCGGATCGGGGATGCTTACGATCGGCTACCGTCATTAAATAAATATTAATTCTTATGTCGAATTGAACTCGACATTATGCGTGACCTATCGCAGCATTATTTAAACATTCGAATCTGTATCCGAATATAATCGGCTAGCATATATTTTTAGAATTTCCATAAATTCCGCCAAGTAATAGACATTTTTTTATTCATGTTAGACCAGTCAATAAAAAACATTAAAGATCAAGTACCTGATCTTCTCTCATTTGCGAGAAATATCTTAGATTGCGAAGGATTACAGTCCATTTCTATCAATGGAGATTTAACTTTATTCGATTTAACTTATCTAATTCTTGGAATTAGAAAAAGAATAAGAAGTAAGCTAAACCGAGATTAAAGTTAGTTAAAAAAATAACAGAATGTCATTTAACTTAAAGTTATTGGTTTAAATTTCATCCTTTAATATTTAACAGTAAATTTATTTTCTAATACTACTATCTTTTTTTAATTCTAACAATAAGAATTAGAAAAAAAATAAGAAGTAAATTTACTGTTAAATATATTTCTAATTCTTAGAATTAGAAAAAGATAAAAAGTAAATTTCCTGTTAAATATTAAAGGATGAAATTTAAACCAATACTTTAATTTAAATGACATTCTGTTATTTTTAACTAACATGTGTGTCGAAATTTATTATTTTAACTCCATTGGTTTAGTAGTTTAGTTAAATTTACACTGTTTCAGTTAAATTAGCGACATATTGAGTAGGAGCAGTGGCGGCCTACGAATTTAACAGTGGCTACGAATTTAACAGTGTTAAACTGAGATTGAAATCAATCTACATTAATAAAAATAGACATCAGTCATGCAAGTATAACACGTTCACTCACCATACGCCGCGGACAGCCGATCAGTGACCTTACCAGTGATCTGCGACTCAGCCTCGTCGGTTTTTCCTCCAAGAATCCTCGTTCTCAAGAAGGCACTGACAAAGAACAGCATCGCACACGCGTTCACACACTCACAAACACTTAAGTAGCGACCTGTAAAAATGATAAAAAATGACTCAAGTTGAGTATAATTTGACACTACGAATTTTTAACAGTGTTAAACTGAGATGGAAATTAATCTACATTAATAGAAATGGACATCAGTCATGCAAGTATAACATGCTCATTCACCAATCTCACCATATTGCCATGGACAGCCATCAATGACGTCACCGGAGGATCTGCGACTGAACCAGCCTCGTCGGACTTCTTAAAGAATCCTCGTTCTCAAGAAGGTGACGGAAAACAGCATCGCACACGCGTTCACACACTCACAAACACATTAAATGGCGACCTGTAAAAATAATAAAAAATAATTTAAATTTAGTATGATTTGACACTACGAATTTTTAACAGTGTTAAACTGAGATGGAAATTAATCTACATTAATAGAAATGGACATCAGTCATGCAAGTATAACATGCTCATTCACCAATCTCATGATATCGCCGCGGACAGCCGATCAGTGACCTCGCGGATCAGGTGATTAATTTGGTGACTAAATCAATCTCGTCGGTTTTCTCAAAGAATCCTCGTTCTCGCGAAAGTGACGAAAAAGACAGCATCGCGCACGCGTTCACGCACTCACAGACACACATTGATATACACAGCGACGATACCTCGAGCTAGAAAACCGTATGCTCCGAAATACGAAACGGAAAAAGGAAAAAGCCAGCCCACCGCCGCCATGACGTCACGGCGAGACAATGACTCCGACTCCGACTCCGACTCCGGTGGTGCGCGTACTACGCACTACGCGATCGAGAATCCGCGACTGATTTACGGTCGGTATACGAATCGATGCGCGACACGAATGTTCTGTGATGGCATTCTCGGCTCTCCGGCGCACGTAATTTCGCTGCCGGCGATTAGAAACTCGACGGGATCGCGAGAGCGAATTCACTTTGACTGGCAACCGGCACAAAACGCGAAGGATTGACGCGTACCTGTGCATGCCTGTGCGCGGAACATTTACGAGCAGCGATTCGCGACAAGGCTTCCCCATTCGCCGTTTGACAAAGTCCTCCGCGACACGCAGCGGTTTAATGCGTTTGGTAATACGAATGAAGTGATTTCTTACGAGATACGTCGCGTTGAAAGCTTCCGCGATGTCCAAAGTTTGAGAACTGTCCCCGGCCCTCGCCTCCCCGATACTCGCCCCGCCGCGCGCCCTACTCGAAATCGCGGCGGAATCAAACGCGCCGTGCTCGCGCGAAAACCGAGCGTAACCGATGACGGCCGAGCCCGCGCGAGCCCGGCCGCCCCGGCCCGGCCGCGGAATGGCGCGAAATCGAAGATGCTCCGAGTATTTCAGTACTCGTGAGAGTACGACACCGATCAAGCGTGATGATATGATCCCGTAGGGATGACTGATCCGCACGGTCAGGTTGACTTAGCGAATTTACGGAGCTCGACATCCTGTGGGCACTCACGCGTACACTTACATGTCATGTGTGCAACGCACACAATTATATCATACATTTAAGAATAAAAATGTGATAAGAATAAGAACGACCTTCATTTATATTTATATGCGTTTTTTTATACAAATAGAACAGTATGGCGAAAGCTGAGGCTCGTTTTCTTATTTTTTATCTTTTATTTAACAACGATAAATCCTTCACATACGCTGTCGTTTAGAACATTGAAAAACAATATGTGCAATCCGATATAAAATTGCATAGGTTTTTCTTTAACAAAAATTTTACAAAAAACGTCATCTTTTTCTTGTACCTTCTTAATCATTGACAGTTCAATGAACATTTGAGGAAACATGGAAGCAAGATACCTAATTGTAAGAAGAATAAAAATAATAGGAATAAAAATGAGATTCATATTCATATTTAATACTGATGCTGGAACAGGCTAGCGAATGCTAAAAGAAGTGGAACACAATGACAAATCACTCATAGTCATTATTTGGAATGTTGAAAGACGATACGAGTAATCCGATATGAAATTCATTTCTCTTTAACAAAAGTTTTATAAGACATTATCTTTTATACCTTCTTTACATTAAAAAAAAAAAGTTTTATTCTTTGATACTTTATGTATTAAATGACACTTTAAAATCCTTTAAAAATTTTCAAATTAAATAAAAAAATAAGGTTTTATTATCTTCCTGCATTTATGGATCTTAACTTGTAAAAAACCGCTTCTTCGATCCGCTATATTTCAAAAAGTTTCGTAAAAACCTTCTTTGTATTTTTTTTTGCAAGAAATCCCGAATTTTTTGTATGAATTTCTTTCTCGTTTCTAAATCCGATTCTTAAGTGTGTTTATGGAATTTTTTAACTCCTTTCTGTTAAACATTAAAGTGGAACGGCCATCCATTTTGATAACTTGCATCTTTTATGAAAAGTAAACTGAAAACTATCGAGCAATTTTTTCAGACAGACCGAGACTCACTTATAAATTACAAGCAAGAGGATTGTAACAGCTGTGTCCATAGAACTCCATAATCGAATATAATGAATATTCGTGTAAATGTACGTCATAATCTATAACATTACGAGTTTTGTTCCTTGTATTTTTCATATATTCCAAGTCAATTAGACGTGTGAAATGAAAAGTATATTTCGTTTTTGATACACATTCATAGCTTAATTGGACCGGCATTACATTTCTGCCTCATTAAGAGATTTACACGATTTGTAAACATTAAAGTAGAGAAATATGTAGCGCACCATTTTGCAAAATAGCGTTGCACTCATTTTATTGCACATATTATACGTATGCGTTTACATGACATGAAACAACTCAAAAGAGCTTATCTTTAATAAATCAAAGTAAAGCAAACTCACACACATACACACACAAATGGGAAGAAAATTTCAAGCCCGTATTTGTAGTCGCGTTTCTACTAACAATCTCAGTTAAAACCTTCATTATGAGTATCTCATCTGATACAATTTTGAGACGAGAGATTCAAGTGACTAAATACGGGCCTCAGGCTAACAATAAGTGGAAATGATGCAAATATTCTCCGATAACACTATAGTTATGTATGTATTACTTAAAATTTAAAAGAAAAGTATATTTGTTCCCTTTTAATAATTTTGCACCAACTATTAATTTTTATTACTATTGAATAATTAACGTGTTGTCCCATTTAGTCGCTGGTGTAAATTATTATCTCAACTGATCTTACACGAAGTTTGTCGACATTATTCAAAACCGCTCTTAGCAATTAAGCAGTTTCTGAGAATATCACGGCGAATTTTGGAGTTCACAAGTCACTCCAGGGATGTTACATATTAACTTTAGGATATATCTTACGGTGTTGTAAATAAAATCACCGTTATCACGTTAATACGAATTTATAATTGGTTTTAATGGTGAGTGAAAGAACATTCTGCTTAAAACAGCATTTTCACGTACGCAGTTTAGACACGCGTATATACGACGAATAGAAAGGAATGCGAGTAATTTAGGCCCCCCAAAAGGTATTCACTCATAAGCCGTGTGGCTTAAAGTCAAATGGAACAACGGGTGATCGGTTACAATTATCTGGGATACGACATCTGGCGCGGGCAAAAAGTCAACGAGGACAAATGCGCGCTTAAAAAGCGACATTGCTCCTTTCCGTCGCGTTCACTAAAATAACTCCAAGACCGGGGACGTTGATGCTTTATTTTTCGGTCGAGACTGTCGGGAGCGACAAGGAGACGCGGCCTCGACGCCGGCGGACAGAAGGACTTGTCTTAACTCCAATCACGTCTCGGGGAAAACTCCGTCTTGCCCCCGGGGTGCTATTTCCTATTTTACGATATCTACAGGGTGCTATAAACAAGCTCCTCCCAGGAACGGCGTGGGGTATGAAAGAAACCGAATGCCGGAGCCGTAGGAAGACCCTCAGATGAAAAGTTTGCTTAAAGTGTGTGGCCCCACGTATTCTTCGACGATGCAGGGATTCAGAATCATCCCCGGGAGTACCACCCGCGGACCGCAAGCTTTGCATACGCCATCTCAACGCGAAAAGTTCACGTCCTCATGAATGATCCGCACACATCGCGCCATTACTGTATATTGCAGACCAAGTTCCACTGTTGGTGGAGTTACTTTGTATCTACAAAAAGCGACTAAAATGCAAGTTTTGCCGCGCAAGAGAGGTAAAGCGAGGAATATTTCTCGAATTCTGTATGCGCTTATAATTTTGTTTACAATCGTGTACGTGATAACATCTAGTTTCAACTCGAGTCATACATGCTTGCCGTCATTAATTATAATAGATACACTTTCTGTGTAGCATAAACAGTATGCTTAAATTGCGCTATAAATTTTTTATACCAAATCTTTTATTCAACGTTTATACTCAAAAGCAAATCTCGATTAGATAAATTAATTTGCATAGTAATGCTGAAATAAATTTTAATGTTGTTTCGGGAGAAATAGAGACGTAATGAACGATATTAAAACAATAAGATCGTGTCACTACGGGAAAGTTGGTATCAAACTACTTTTTGGGTTCTCAGCGCGTATGTCCAATTTATCGCGTACGTATCGTGCAAGGACGGTGTACTCTCACCGGCGACTACCGCTGAGTTTCGCAAGTCCTCTGTAAAGTTCGCCACGGTGCCCTTTTGTCAAAACAATGTACTCTGCGAATGCAAGCGCAAGCGCGCGGACGCGCGCGCGCTCGTAGAGTAGAGAGACTTCGGTTCGCCGATATTAACATCTTCGTCGGCGCTGTAATTTTCGTCGAGCTGATATACTGCGGCGTTTCGTTGTGCGGCGGTGGCCGTATTACGGCTAATATTTCTCCTCCTTACAGAACGAAAATTGAGTACTTTATAAGGAGGCGGGACATTAATAACTCGTACAGCCGGCCGGTATTTTCAGGACAGCTTAAAAGCTTCTGCCGCATCGATGATATATCGTATGCTCGCGGAAGTAGTGACACGGGCTCTGTCTGCACCGCGGGAAGCTTGCTTGCGAGCTTCGTCCGCGACGAGGATGGGGACAAAATCATCATCGCGATTCATACCCCGTTCGTTGATGGTACGTTAACCCGGGTCGTTTTATCCCTCGGGTACTGTAGACGCAATTTGTAGAGCCTACAAACGTCCCAAAGGCCCACGAAAATGTTTGATGCCTGAAAAGAGGAATTTATCGCATCATCGTTCGATCTACGAGCATTTTAAAAAACGTTTTAAAGATATACATTTTTTAGATAGAAAACGAAGAGTTTATTTTGACTCCAAAGTACTTTAAATTATATTTTGTTGATATAAATTGTTAATATAAATAAAAATACGAAAAGAGAATTTATAATGATGTTATCGTAATATTAATGTCGCAATGTATAACGAGATTAATGATCCTTGCAAATTGCAACCTTGTTAAATTGTAACATATCGATCGTACATATGTATAGTATCATTAATAGACATCGCATATTTTATATGCAGATTGTTGAAAAAGAGCAATTGATAACTAAATTTAGGTTATTAATTGCTTTTTTCCCCACAATCTGCATAAAAAATCCGATGTCTAATTGTTATAATCAACGTCACATTTTATATCTACATTTTCTACATAAGTAAGAAAAATTGAAATAAATATTTATAAACTAATGTCCATTTCTTATTAACAAATGAGCCATGTAGCACTGAAAATATGTTACATAAATGTATAATTTGCGATAAAATTTGAGATAAAATTTTTTTTATATATAATTTTATGTATGTATGTATGTATATTGTCTGATGATTCTTTAGATGTTTCATATATATGCAACACATAAAATATAGTTTTATAATATTCCTAATTTTATTGAGAATTATAAATTGTCTGAAGCATTCTCTTCGATAAGAAGAAATTAGTTACGAACTTGCCATTAATAATAAAGTAAAATATCAGCTACATTTACACAATAAATTTCTTTCTTTGCAAAGTTAAAATCTAATTCGCGTCTTTCATTTCAGAAAGAAATAATATCATCAGGAATATCATGAAAATATCGAGGTATAATTTTGTTCTAATTATATTATTGGTTCTTTCCTCATATCTTTTCTCATTCAATATCATATCTTCATGTTTTAATTTTCCAATGCATCCTTTTTTTCTTATAATCCTGATTTTCTAGAAGTTATCAATGCCATCTTGTTTATAAAAACCTCGCGTATTTGCGCATAATTATCATTGCATGGTAAAAATAACTTTAGTACGCAATCACGATCGAGTACGACAATTTCACTCATGTCAGACGGAAGAAGTGGCGCAATTAAACGGTGCAAGTTATCATAATAATGATACGTTCGATAGCTTTCAATGTACGTTTTGCCACGATTCTGCCTCACTCGCGCGTACATAATTAAACCGCCGAATGTTAAAAAGCAATTCTGACGGCGGCGCCGGTGTGTCCGCGCGTATAAACTTTCACAGCGCCGTATCAAACGCAATTACTGATCGGGCCGTATTGCAAGAGCTATACCGCCCTGCTCGTATTACTCGGACTACAAACCCCTTAATTACGATTGCTTGTGCTCGGTACATAAATCAACGTATGATATTCGATACGGCGAATCTCCCGCGCGAGTTGCAGCGTTCATTTTTCTTGTCGTTAAAGCGCCAATCACCGTAGATATCTATAAATCTGTTTTTCTCTGAATATACATTTCTAAAAGAAAATCCTGAATATATCCACAAACTTTTACACACACGGATTTAATATTAAGTAGTTGGAAAATAAACACATGCAAATATGGGAAATGTAACCGAGATAAATGGATATTATTTCAAGCAAGTTTGCATTTTAAATATTTTTCTCTGTTGATAAGTCGGTATTTTATGAGATATTGAAGTTTTATCAGCTAATTAATGTAACATTATCATTTTTATTAAGATTATAATGAATATTAGTACATTAAACACCATTTTCAAATGTTACATATATATGGTAAATATAATTTTTATATTACATTTATTTATTATAAAATGTACTATTCAGTACTTTCGAAATTTGAGTTTTCCATTGAACTGTTTTATAATATTATATTATATAAATTATTTATATAAATATATATAAATTATTATTATTATATTAAATATATTAATAATATTAGTTTTGTATAACGTAAAATAGAATTTCATTATATTTTTATTGTGAGAAATATGAGAAAGAGAAAGCGATTCACATAATAAAAGGAAAATTAAGAGATTTATTTTACACATAATTAACTCCCCTCTTAAAGTTCAATTGTAAAATCTTAATAAAATCTTTTTAAAAAGAGACAAGAAAAAAGAACAGAGAGAAAGAGAGAGAAAGCAGTGCGTTGCAGAATTCACGACAATTAAAAGTAGGATTACAACGACATCTAATAGAGTCTTTTCGCGATTATGTGCGTTTCAAAGCAATGTATGCCGCAGGGGATCATATGTCATTGATCATTAATCCTGTTCAGTTAGCATTGGAAATGCATCCTGCTTAAATTACCAACTAACGATTCATTAACGCTTGCATAAACGAGTCTCGCAAATCAGTAAACTGGTTTAAATTGTCGGGCTTCTAATTGATCACTCGGGGCCATTATTCTCAAGTAACCATAAGATAAAAATATTAATACAAATTGAGGGATATTGAATAAAAAATGTCAAAATAAATGAATATTTCATGGGTAAAATACTCTTATATAAAGAAAAATTATACATAAGTATGGTTTTCTTACGCGAAAGTGATTTCGTTATTTAATTTACATAGAGATGTATACGAAATATTGTTATTTCCAGCAAATAATTATATACTATGCAGTATATAGATATATACATATAGACAATACTGATTTACTATTTAAATTCTTTCTTACATTATTTATTATACTTTTAACATTTCCTCTCATGCTAACTTTTTCATATTATTATCAAAAGATTTTTTTGTAAAAAAAAGTCCACGTATCTTTTACATATATTCTCTCTCTCTCTCTCTCTCTCTCTCTCTCTCTCTCTCTCTATTTTTTAAAAATAAACAACTTACAGCGAGATACTACGTTACAAGTTACAAAAGAAATATCATTGAATAAATTCACGATTATCACCATGTTAATATTGTACTAAATCAATGATATTTTTTATGTCAATAACGAAGTTTATTCCTGATTGATAGCACTAACAATAAGATAATAAAATTGTCCGACTAAACACACAGAACGCGGACTCAAATCATGATCTTAATCACGATTCTTCGCGAGTTAGCGGAGATGGTGCTCGATACTAACGATCCAGCTACTTTTACATTAGTGCAAGACGAAGGCGTTCGTCGACCCGTGATTAGAGGAGAAGAATCGGAAAGGGAGAGACGTCAAAGAAGGACACGCAAGAAGGAAGACGTGGGAGTAGCGGGAAGGGAAGGGAAAGGCAAAGGGAGACGGGAGAAAAAGGCCGGGTAGAGAAGATAGAGCCCTTTCAAACTCTTAATTCGCCTGCGGCCAGCCCCTTTCTCGGCGGGACCCCTCTCGAGGTCTGCGCGCATCAGCGCCGAAGGGGGTTGCACGAGGCGTACGGGGTCCTAGCTTCACGTCCAACGTAACCATGGAAACAGACGCACACCGTCGACGTGTCGTCCTCGTCGTCGTCGTTCTCGTTGTGTCGTTGTCGCACACCCAGTTAGCTATACGCCACGGGATGATGTACGCGCGCGCAAAGGCACGTCCACAAATGTCATTTGTGCGTGGTTGGGAACTCGAGTTACATCTCGGGATTCAGGCTCTCGGTCGGAAAACAGAACGCGAGAGAAGAAAACGGGAAGGTAGAATCAATGAGAACGCAAGTCTTCAAGACGGCTATACGGCCTTAATATACGGCAAGCGCGGCCTTCCGAGAACGCGAAAATTTTCGCGGAATGACAACTTATAAATGCTTTATATTTCTCGCTCTCTTTTCATTTCCTTAACGGGGAGGAAAACATCGGTGTTATATCATCCGCATAAATCATTTCTTTCCTCTGACGATTGTCATAAAATTATAGATAACCCGAAATTATGAAAATTACAGGTGAATAGAGATGTACCGACAAGAGATAGATATAATTAATACTAAGATTCCGATTAATGATGTTCTTTGTAATGCTTTACGCAAACTTCAGCTCTTAGCTAAAGTACGATTAAATATAATTAAATCTAAAAAAATATAATTATTAACATAATTATAAGCATTTTGGAGTCAATTTGAAATCCACAAATATCTTGCAATTTATATTAAAAAAGAAGAACACACATATCCTACGTTTTCTTTTCAGCAACAAATAGCAAAAAGTATCAAAAAATAAGCTAAGAGAATAAGCTATACCAATTGCTCATGT
This sequence comes from Temnothorax longispinosus, assembly GCF_030848805.1. Classification (NCBI taxonomy): domain Eukaryota; kingdom Metazoa; phylum Arthropoda; class Insecta; order Hymenoptera; family Formicidae; genus Temnothorax; species Temnothorax longispinosus. The sequence continues at coordinate 4,154,844 of NC_092359.1, forward strand.
TTTAATGCAAAGAAAGGAAATGTTTACGCTCTGATTCGATTTAGTCAATTAACGTGAAATTGTTAACGCGATAAAAATTTAGAATACCACACGAGACACGATATACATACGTGGATATATAGTACAGCGCGGATGTCCTAGCAATTATTCTTCTAGAGCCCGGAGTCGAAGCAGATCCGTAAATTACGGCCTGTTTACGGCCCAGGAAAAGGCATTACCTCGAGAGCAATAAATGTCGACTACCGAGAGAATATCACCTGGAGTGTGTACACATGCCCCAACGATTAACGTCAAGATTCAAGCCACTCTGCCGCGGCTTTCCCCCCCACTGACTTATGAACCGAACGCTCGTCGGTGATGTTCGATCGGCCAGAGTATCGATTTACGCTAAATCCCTATGCGTAAAATGCAACACACGTTCTTTTTATAAATCATCGTCGTCGCGTCGATGTTAAATTTAGCAAAAAATCGGATTCTGATCAGGAGTCATTATAAGAAAAGCGATACCCTAGCAACGTAAATAGATAGTGAAAAAGGTATATTTAGCAGTCAACATTTAAGAACCGGTCTCGGTAAATTGCTTCCGCATAAACAGAATTGACTGACGCATTTTGAGGATATGATAATAAGGCAAACTTATTATCATATACATTTATTAGTACACGTCCTAATGTAATAATTACATAACATAATGATATATAATAATTGTGTTACATAATAATTATGTAATTAAAAGCGTATAGTCATAGTTACTTATATACACTTTTATAAATCGATTTTATTTCATGCAACGTTTACGAATTTAAGATCAGTTTAACATCAACCGAGAATCACTGTTACATGATTCATTGCATTATTTGCACGTTTCGAATTCTGCAGGACGGAAGCACATGCATTGTCCTTCACCATCTCCATCGTTCTATCTTAGTAACGTCACCTGCGACGTTGTAAATCACAGATCATTCAGAATGTATCGAGTAGACAACACGTAACGTGAGCTGTAACAGCACCGTACCGTTGGTTCGTGTTCTTTAAAAATTAATACCGGTACAGATATAGTATACGTACACATATACGTGTCGAGCGTAGAATTGCATCGATTTAAATATAACACAAGATTTACAAGATAATTTAATTTATCCGTGATATTTAGGATGTACATAAATATCTTCGTTATATTCTAATCTAGAAAATGTAGACGATGATAACAGTAATGTTAATAATCCATCTCATGATATCAGTTTTTAGTCCAAAATGTCATTGTCAACGTGATCCCAATCTGTTAAGTTCAATAACAGAACATGATGATACCAAAAGCGAGCAAGAAATTTTGGGTCTAATAATTAATTTTTTATATACATTAAAAACTAAGATAAATACATAGTTATCTAGCAGGAAAACTTTACCGGGTTGTTAACGACTTGAAACTTAAATTTCCGTCGTTTTTTACTAGGAGATGCCTACAGCATCACAAACTTCATACTCGCCAAATGTGCGCAACGGTATGCGACTTACCGAGAACGACGTTGTTACCGGTAATACTCCAAAATTGCTTCGCAACTATTGAAGAGGCTTCGAAGATGGCGAACGGCAAGGAGATCAGAAGCAGATTTGCTCGTGGTAACCACGTCGGAAACATGGAAAATCGTGAGACGCATTCGCGTGTCATCGTCGAGAAACCAAAAACAATGACGTGCCTTATTGCTCCCACGTTCTCGCTTGCCGGCACCAAACGACATTGTAGGAACGAAAATACGGAGACTTCGGGAAGAGAACGCGGCAGCTTGACGTAAAATAATTAGGCGATTTAAATGCATCTATCTCGCACATCGACGCGGGAACTAGACATTGAAATACTCGTGCCCGACATCCTCTCGGGTCACCTATAAAAGGAGATTACGCCGCGTTGCCATTCGAGCGAGGAGATTTTTCACGGGGCATCTGCCGGCAGTCGGTACCCTTCGTCCTGAATCACTGCCTCGCAGAATGAAAGAATGGAGCAAGAAGCACGCTATCCCTTCATTTCAAGTCATTTTAGCGTACCTAGATGGAATAAATTAAGCGGCAACAAATCAAGCAGTTCGTGGCGTGTCTCTCAGATGTGTATATCGTGCAAACCTTTATCGATTTGCACACACAGTATCGCTTAATCCTTCTTTATACGCTCATATTAAAACCGCAAATAAAACGTTAATTTTCACCACGTTTACCAAAATGTAAATCTTGCATTCTATTGAGTTACATATGAAAAAAATTGAGCCGCGCGCTCGTCTCTCGGATGCAGAGATGCAATCGAGGATTAAGCGGGGATTAAGTTTGTGGGATCCAAGGGAGCAGCCGTGCCGAGTAAAGAGCGACCGATATCTCGTTGACGGATCTCACAGGGTGGGTCCGACCGGGTCGGCAACCGAAAGAAAAACGGGTGAAAGGAATTCCTCGGAATTCCTAGAAAGATTCTCGTTCTTGCGCCCTCCGATCCTTCGTCGCTCTTCCCCGCCCGCAACGAACCTCTCGAACAAGAAGAGACTTTCGAACACCTACCGCGACCAGCGCACGCCGACGACGGGAATTTACGATAACGGAGGACGAGGGACGCGAGAAGAGGGGGGAGGGGGGAGATCGGAGAGTCTGTGGTTATTAAATCAGGGCTCGACGGTGTAGCGTTTCATAAATTCGTTAGATAGGAACTTTACAGCGATAATCTTGTTCCCCCGCTCGAAACAGCCTCTCGGTTTATGGCCGTCCACTCTCTCGCTCTGTCTCTTTCAAACCCCCCGCCCCTGGTCGTGGGATCCCATACCCATTTTCTTGCTCGCTCTTTTAAGACCCACTACTGCCGTCGACCTGTTTAGAGACCGACCGACGTTATTAACACTAGATTGCCTGATCGATACGAGGAATAGGAAAAGTGCGATGGTTGCATTGTAATTAGAACGAGAGAGAGAGAGAGAGAGAGAGAGAGAGAGAGAGAAATCTGTTAAGTTCAATGAAGTTCGCAAGGTAATTAACGTTAGTTATAATGAACAATATCGTTAATATAATTTGCAACGAGAAATTTTTTAATTAATTGAAATTCTTTAAAGTGTTTACAGCAAAAATATAGTGAACCTCGATAATTTTTTTATTACGTTGATAAGCAATGTATATTAATTTTTTATACATATAAAATATGAGATCATAGACAGATATAAAAATAAACGTAAATTACCTGTAACGTGGCAAGCACATAGATAACGCCATACCATGTTGAAAGCCAACATAGCGAGCACATTAGATACCATGTTCTACACTTTTGATTCTCCCTATCAAGTTAATATCAGTCGTTATAATCCTCTGATGAGCACAGCAACCACACTCGATGTTCCTCCATTATTCAAGTTACATGCATGTCGTAATAAGCTTGAAACGTCTAAGTGTAATCCGGACAGGTAGCACGTGCACAATCCATTTGCCTGAAAAGCAAAGTTCGCGATATAATCCAACGGAAAGCCACACCATAATATGAAATTTATCAGTCGGATGGAATTGTTCTCAGTCAGTGCGTCAGTTAGCATAATTAAAGTGTCTTTCCTGCATATTATTGGAATTTCAATTTCTTAATTCTTCCACATGAGTAAATTGCAAATTATTTCGATTGCAATGACCGTGCAACCGTTTATACTTTGACTTTGAGACAGATTCGTGGTTGTTCAACAGTTAAAAGGACTTCTCTGTTGAGAAGAAAGACCAACCAGACTCTCTCGTAATGAATCCGGACAAAACCAAGCTTTACAAAAGAGTAGTACTTTTCCGGATTCGGCAGCTGTGTCTTCTTGGATGCTCATACTTTCAGTAGCCAACTGCAACGGTTCATTATAAATTTGTTTGTTATATATTGTTTTGGCAGATAAAGAAAAAGCGATTTTGAAGTATCAAATTCAATAGAAATTGAGTTTTTTCGAATAAAGAAAAAGAAAGAGAGAGAAAAATAAAGAAAGTAAAGAATTTTTTTGCCACAATATATTTATTAATCTAAATAATCTTTATTAATCAAAGTAGACTGTACGTTCAATAATTTTTTCCAATATATACATAAATTATGCATATAAATTTTAATTGTTTTAACAGTAAAAGACAATTTATACATTTTTAAAATCTCTATAATTGTTAATCATTTTCCGTTGTTTGTTTCAGAAAAGAAACAGATCTCGAAATAGATGGTAAACCATAGCGAAATGGAAGGTATGATGGATGAGGCAGAACCTTCGAACCTAACTTTGCAATCATCTGTCGCGTGATCTCTATGCAGTATAGGGTCGCGTTGTCCTACGGCAACAAAGGATCCTCTCGATTGACGAGAACAGGTTGCCTTTACCGAAGTTTTTCGTGAGTTCTTGTTACACTCTGTGGTATAATATAAATCACGACTCTACGATAGAACTTGGCCTTTGTTTAAAATGGCTCAAAATAAATTATCCCTGTTGCTTTTCAGAGAAGCACGGAAAAAGAAGAATCTACATGGAAGTTAAGCTTAAAAACTTTACAAGTGTTTCATCACCCCTAACAACTACATCCATTGTATATAAAAGACCTATTGCACGCATAATAATTTGGCCTATCAATGGCTTACCCTTATTTCATTGTATTAGAGACACACAAGTTAGGAAACAAACGTTTTCCTTACACCATAAATTTCTAGATATCATTATACTAGATATAGCCTAGGTTTTTTATTTAAAGACAAGTTATTCTTCTTACTATTCGGAAGACGATAAAAAGTATTTTTCTTGGAATAGAAGTTACCGCTTAGAAACTTTATAGGATGCTAACAACCATTGATGTGACCATTATATGTTATTGTGAAAGATTCTTTTCTTGTGATGATTCGATGGTTTTATGGTTCATTTTTATTTTATTGAGTTGTTATAATCTCCTCAAAAAAATTGTACCTTTAATAATTAATTAGTTTATACTGCGAGAAAAAGTGTTTACCTCTTTTCGCTGTAAAAATAATATTATAAAAAATAAGAATCTTAGAGTTTTTTAGCACGTCATTTCTTTAATAAGTTTTTTAATCATTTATATTATATTTAATTAATTTTCTATGTCATCTGTTCTCATATATTAAATAAGAAAACCAGAGTAAATCAAAGAACATATTCTTATGTATAAACATAGAATTTTTATGAAATAAAGATAATATATTGCTATCTTAAACATATTATTGCAAAAAAAACTTTTCTCTTTTTAACAATTAAACGAAATTGCAAAACTCATATGCATCATATGACTCAATTGTGTAAGAGAAAGAAAAAGACATCTCTATAGCGGCTAATGATCATTGGCACATTTGCTTCGTTCCTGCCCACAATTAAAAAAAAAAAAAAAAAAAAAAACGGATAACATGGGAAATGAGGTTCCCGACGGGCTTTCCACCGTATGTTCATGCGGTCTTCTTTTCAGGAATCAACGCACCGCAATAACCAGCCGATACACTCCACGTGCTTCGCATTGAGCCGCGACATTCAAAAAGCTATTACACGGAATGAAAGTAGGTTTCAAAGAGCAAGGACCGCGCGGGGGAGGAGACCAAAGGATGACGGTAGATGGACAAAGCTGTCGACCAGATGAACAGGAAGGGAGTGTAACATCCCGTGACAATCTCTCTCACACACGTCGACACCGTTCAATCCCTCAGGGGCTTCGCCTGAGTTATAATGTTTTCGAGTATAAATTAAATGACCCATGACCTCGTCTATAGCTTCAAACTTTGAGCGAAATAAACGGAAGTTAAGCGTTGCATTATACCGGAAATTCCCGGCGACGTATGTGACGTATCCAAATGATTGCCATTTAATTTCGATAACATGTACTTGTCCAATAAATCTAACAGCAAACACCAACGCAGAGTAGTTGACATTTATGTACAGGCAAAAGTAAACATGCTTCAAAAATTTGTTTAACTCTTGTACGCATCGATCACATATTTTTGTATTGCAACTTTAATGTTTGTTGCGTGTTTGACGAAAACAATGTTTGTGATTTTTTTGCGAAATATTATATGATATTAATATTGTAAACATAACTTTTTATATACTGTTATTTTAAAAGCACTAGACAAATTAAGATTCCGCATCTCGTACAAATATTTGAAAAAACATGAAACAGTGTAACTGTGAGACAAGCAATTATTCATTATACGAAATAGTGTTTAAAGTATCGGACGATTGTAAAATGGGCGAAAGGAAAGCGCGTGTTGCGAACAATCGTAGCTTATGATGATTGATTCAGCGCGCGAATCAGAAGGGTCGGAACCGGGGTGTAAAGGAACCCTCCATTCTTCCCCTCTCCCTCTCGACCTCTCTCTTTTGGTCCCCTATAAATCAAAGAACGATTACACGTGTAAATATACTGGTCCTCGCTTCAGGCACCAGCTGTGCTTTACGGAAATACCCTTTACATTCTGTTTATCTACGAATCAGTACGCGTGAAAAATCGAAAACGATCCGCACGTTTCGCCGCGCCTGAGAGCGGAGAAAATCAGCTTGTCGCACGGGATCACGCGCCGATCAGCCGCGAAATACCAAAGATAAACACACTATAAGCGATTTCTTTTCTCGTAAATTGCATGCTGATGTGTGCTATTATCTGCCATGAATACGTTTCTAATTATAATATAACAATGCAATGTTTTACAAATATAAAATGTATTCTAAACGCAGATTAATAGGAAATATAATGCATTAATTACTTCATGAGACACTCGATATCTGTACGCAGCACACGCTATTACTTCTTTATTTATTACTATTAAATTTATTATTATTAAGTTTATTATTACTAAATTATTATTAGTTATTATTATTTTTAGTTTTTGTTATTTAACCGGTAACTCGTAACATAATTATGTAAATTATATTATTCTATGGCTATGCATAAAATCATTTTGTTATTGTGTTTGTCATTGTCAATGCATCTATCAATCTATCAATATCATAATTTCACGAATGGTTAGATCCTTTCATATACCTATGTCATATAAACAATAAAATAAAACTGAAACTTTATCTAATTTTCCGATGTTACATCGCGGTTTCACTTACAATTGCAATTACAGTTACAATTATAATTACAATTAACTATTTATAAAATTTCAGGAGCGACAAATATCGTCAACGATTTGACGCTGTTTGCGTGCGTGAGTCATCGCGTGTACATCAGGACAAGGAGTTTAATTTATGCGTTCATTTGTGTAAGATCGTTGAGCTGTGACCACCGAGACGCGACAGCAATCGCGAGGCCATATTTATATGGAAATCTCGACACCCTGCTTTGAGAATGGGATAATGTAAGCGTAGTCTCGAAACAAACTCTGAATGTCGAGAATTTAATCGAAAAAGAGAATAATGTCGGAAAATCTAAGCATCGCATGTTATGCAGATGCAACTCGCGTGAATGAAGCTTACACAAACTTGTACATAGAGCGGACAAAAGTGAGAGCGACTTTATAAATATAATTACGCGAATTATATCATATAAATTTGCTGTATGTACATACCGCGTCGAATAAACATATGTCGACTTTATGTCGATACTTCAATACGTTTAAGTCACCGTTTACGCGCGATCGTAACGTTTGCTCAACGCGCTGATCTCGTGCGATCGTATTTTCATACAATAACTCACGTTGTTTCGTCTCGCCGTTGTCTCCGGAAACTGAACGAATCCGCAGAATCGGGGGCGCGGGGTCGTAATAATGGAGGCAACGACCGAGTCGTACCGATCGTAGTCCCGATTTTTCCATCGACAATGGAATTTCCTGGATGACTGACGGCTCGGTCGCCAACCGATTCGCGGAGCGATCATCCGTGAACTCCCTCGTTCCTTTGCATTCCACGGGGCAACAACAGGGTTCGCAGATGCACGATTCCTTCGTGTGCGCGTATATTACGCAAAACGAAGGGAAGGGCATACCTACGGAAGATAAGAGCAATATATTTCAGAATATCCGGTCTTTGATGTACAAAGATTGATCTGTCGCGTTTTCCACCTTTGTCCCATCTTGCATCAGTTCGCAAATTCCAGCGAGATATTCGTTCCATATTTTTTAAACCGTTCAAGGCTATAATCCGATTGCAAACTGACAATGTTATTTCGTGTTTTTTTTCATATTTTTTCAAATAAGTAATGAGTTAAATTTTTTCTCATGTATTTAGAACGTCCGAGATACGGAATATTAATTTTCTTAGTGCTTTTAAAATTAATGTTATGTACAAGATTAGATATTTTTAAATATAATGTTAATAATATTATTAAATATTAAATATAAATAATATTAACACTGTATAGATTACATGATAGTTTTTCAGAAAAATTACAATTCTTTTTGCTTTTTGTGTGCCACGTAGCTTATACACTATCTTCAACATATTGATAAGATCATCAGCTTGAATTTACATATAAACTAATAGCACTTGAGATTCAAATATTTGTTAAAAAGAGATTTGGAAAACTTTTTTATTCAAAGCATTTAGTAAATTCGAAGAATTATTACATTTCGTAACTACCTATTTAATGCAAACTTCAATCTTTTGCTCCTATATTAAAAATTGAAAAAATTAAAACATAACGTGATTAAAATACAATTTTAGTAAGGTTATCAGGAAAATATCCAAACTATATTTTCTAATCATCTTTTTAATAGTCTACATTTAAACTGCATTTTAACTTTGTGAAATAGAAATTATGAACATAATTATATATTATATTCATAATTGCTATGTAGCAATGCATAAATCTTTAAACGATTATGCAAATAAAATCGTATTTTCTTTTTTCACAATATACTTTTGTTTCTTGTCTTGAAAGTTTTACGTACTATTTTAAAAATCTTGAGCATATTGAAAGGATCTGATAATTACATAAGTGCCATTGTAAATCGAAGGTCGATCACACATGCATACATGCAAGTTCTATTACGTAATCGCATAATTTCCTAACCGCGTTAGTGCATTCACGTTGCAAGTCTACTGTACAGAAGACAGCGTATGGATCTGTTCGCTTCAGTAGCTTATATGCACGTAACGTGCAGCAATCGAAGGGTTAAATGTAATTTACCTTCGACGGGAACCTAGAGGAAACTTCATGCTACGTTCACGCAGCTTCAGTCATGTGATGTGTCGCGGATAATGCACAGATGCACAGTGGTTCTCAAAATACAGATATGAACGAGGAAGCGATTACAGTAATAACCTGCCGAGAAAATCGTTCCATCTCCGCTCGCAAATCCCTTAAAATTTCAATCCAGAAGCTGAAAACGTCGTGAAACGCGACCTGATAAATGTTTCAGCTCATATGTTTTATGAATATACACGTGCATACAACACCCTATATTATTGATGAAGGCAGCACTTAATTAAGCTCACCATCGTGGAAAACTAAAGTTGCTCTGTTAGTAATTGGATATTAATTATTATCTCGGAACTCCTTAGCTTCACCGTTGTATAGCTTGTAAGTGAGTCTACTTAAACTTACAAGGTTGTACTTGGCTACATCCGTAATCTGATCAATTAGATAAATTTACTGCTTATACTATATACTGATAGATAATAGAGACAAAATTCGACAAGTACAATTTACGTAAATTAAAGTAAGTTCAGTAACGACGAAAAAATTAAATTTATTAAAGACAGCACGGAACATGTGTAGTTTATGAGAAAGATAATGAAAATAATATCAATTTTTTATTATTTTTTAATATTTTTTCATTCAATGATTTCCCTGGAGATTTTGTAAAAACTGTTTTCTCGTTTATAACGTTTGTGTTGCAATATACCATCGATATATATTTCTATAAATACTGCATGCACTATTTTGACCGCAATATCGCCACTATGCCTAGTGCAACTCCCTTCGGATACCAATAAAAAATTTGTTACCAGTCTTTTTAGTAGAAGTTTCAATAAAAAAACAAAAAGAAAATTTTGTTTTTAGATATCTCAGTTATTTTACATGTATTAAATACGAGCGTGTAAAAAATACAACCAAAAAGTCATGGCAGGTGAAAAAGGGAACTGTAAGTGACAAAAATGAAAAAATAAAAACTTCAGAAAAACGATATTTCGTAGTAATATTTCAAATCTGTTTCCAGAAAAAAATGCAATCTCACAAACATTGAATTATCTTTTTCTTTCTCTTTCCAGTTTTTAATTTCTCTAATCCGTCAAAGTATCTTTCATTGCGTGTATGCATTAGTACGATGAGAGTTCTATTCTCTTTATTCTCTTTATCTGCATTCTTTATACTTTCTACATTCAAAACAAAGATAAACATATGTTTGCGCATGGAAGAGAAAAAAAACTATAACAATTGGGGAAAGAGTAGCTTAAAAAAAAAGCATGTAACATGCCATATAATAAATGAAGCGTTCTCAGTCGGGGATCCTCCAACTAAATTGATTAACTTAATTGGCGAGTAATTCAATCGACAAAATTGCTTACGGTTTTTGTTCAAATTTTTGACGTCTATCTTAATATAATTTTTCTTTCTATGTATTAGCATACGATTGAAATCCTATCCTTATTAACAAATGCATTATTTGATAATTAATCGGAGTTTGGTTTAAACGGAAAGAAGTCTGAGAGTGGACGCGTACTTATGTTTTAGATAGAAACCTGTTTACTGGCGCCTCTGCGCACAAAACGTGCACATTGAACTACGTAGCCACGAATATATTTCCGATGGGTAACACACTATGTCCATGATTCTGTTCCATGATACGTGAGGTAAAGGTACCAATACCCGGACATGTACCTATATCCGGACACCTTTATTATTTATAAGTATAACGCGAATTAAAATCAAAGATAAAAGTATTTTTTCTTGTAGTTCGAAACTTCAGTTATCATATCCAAATGTTTATTTTCAGAAATTTATATTTTTTTAAAGGCATCCAGACACAGATACGTGTCCAGGTATAACGATTGGGCCGGCGCGGCACTCGGCAGTCACGTCGTCAAGATGCCGCGACGCCCGCGACCGTTGAATGAATCCGCCGATTTCGGAGCAGCGGACGATTGTTTCCATCGGCGAGACGGCCTTGCTACTTGTTTTCGTCGACGCTCGAAATACCGTTACCCGCGGATTTGTTACTCAATCATTCTCTTGATGAATTTCGGACAGGTGTCAAGTGTTTGTGCTCCGCGCGCGTCGCCGTGCTCCGTGCCGTGACGTGGGTGCTGTTATTCGAAACGCGCGCTCGTTCGCGCGATTGGCATTCCTGCTCCTCGTTTCGCGGGAATAATCGACGACGCGCTCAATAATTTGCATCAAGATTCAAGTGTATCAAGTGTCGTGAATAAATGTGTCGCGCGAATCGAATCGCTCGCTCGAGGCGGAGACGTCGTCAATTTAAACGGGAGTGCCGTACAGTATCGCGCGAGAAAGACGTTTACTGAAATTAGTCCGCGCGCGAATGCAATTTATTATCCGCGAGTGTTTCTCGCGAGTGTCCTGTGCGACGGGAGAAGAAGGAGAAGTCCTGACGTCCTGAGAGGAGGAGGAGGTCTTGGAGAGACATCGGGCACCGGCGGAGCAACCTTGGGGTAAGCATCATATCTCTTATCTGTATAAAATTCATATAATTCGTTTATATTTATTTAAATTGTTTTACCTCGATAAATTAGACGTAATTAGAGAAAGAGAAATTATTAAAAATTTTACTCTAGTAAAGATCTTTTTCGGTAAATAACTAATTATTGCTAAATATTTCATTAAAAGATGAATTAGAGACGCGTAAAAATTTTATCTTTTGAAATGATTATTTTGAGCATTTTTTTAAATTGAATCTTATGTTTGTATGTTACAGTATCATCGTAGCTACGTGGCTGCATAACTCCGTCCGTTGCGCATCGAGTTAGGTGAGTCAAAAAAATTCTTGAAAATGGATGTAGGTACTGGCGCTAATGTACAGGGGCTTCCGATGATTCCACGAAAAAGACTAGGATGGCCTCTCTCAGGCTTCTCTCTAGCATAACAAAAATGTACCTATAAAAATAATAACAAAATCAATAACTAAAATAATAACTAAAAAGATATTTATAATATAAGTGCGTAATTTTAATATTTATAAATTAGTTTTTCTTGCGCAAATAACACTTTAGGAATTAATACAATGTATTAAAAATTTTCCAAAGGCACGTGAGAAATAATTATATTAAAAATATTGAAGTTTATAAAAATTTGTGCGAGTTTTTGTAAATAGATTCTTTATTATGTAATAAATGTACAACATATGTAAAATAATCCTGCACTTATACGCAATCAATTTTTGGACACTACACACAATAGCTTCAGTTTGCCAACATGTTTGTTTAGTCAGATCACGCTACAAAAAAATTCGAATTTCTATTAGATATAGTATACAGAAAAAATTTTAATCCATAATGTAATGTAAGATATGATAGATTTTCTAAAATAGCTTCCTTATAACGTTATAATTACTTAAATATATGGCGAGTATGGTCGGACAGATCTGTTTGACACGTTGATTGCAGATAAGTTGTTTTAAACATATATCTTCAAAAAAAGCTGTTGACTATCATTTAGCTGCACTTGAATCTATGGGTAGATTTGGTATATCACGCATTTCTTTCAATAAATAGTACGTAATAATTTCAATTAATTGCCGAAAAAATTGCATGGTTGAAAATACGATATCAACAGTCCGATGCACAAATATTAAATGTAATAATAATGTTTTTTAATCGTGTGTAAATTAAACTGCAATAGAAGTTGTAAGACTTAATTCCAAACGACAAAGACAAAAATCCAAGTTAAATTGCAATAATCTTGATTGTACAAAAAATATATATAATACGATGACAGAGAATATACATCTTAAATAAAACATGTACACGAGTACATGTTTTATTACTATAAAAGAATCACGATTTCGCCTTCTGCCATTTCGCAACATTCCTGATCTCTTTTTCATTACATACATACACTAATGATATACCTAAAAGCATAGTAAATTCCTTATCAAAATTAGGCATTTTTGTAAATATTTTCATATATATATATATATGGATCTACGTACAACATATTTCACACTTATTAGATTATTGATATTAAAATGATATAACGTAACCCTGTTCAAATAGTATTGGTTTAAACAATAATCTAATTATGTGCAACTCTTTAGTTGCACAGTTAATTCATCAATGTAGCGCTATGTAATAAAATGTATGTTTAATCCAGTATAATGTAAATTAATTTTGGAGATATTTCCACTAATTCGTTTAATGTTCCTTACTGCATTTTTATTAATTTTCACTCCTATCATTTAAATATTTATTAGTTTACATAAAGTGAACATTATGATGTCGTATAACTATATCATTTGTAATAAAATATCACATATCTTTCACTAAGAATACCATTTTATCAACTGTGACAATCTGTTACAAAATAATGTAAATATATCTATATAATTTCAAATTTTCAAGAAATTATTAGGAATAAAATACTATTTATATATATCATCTGTGTAATATTTATCTATATTGTATATTTATGAAGGCAATATAAATTCATGTTTTAGTTATAACTCACATATGGTTTTTTTTACGTTTCTTCTTTGTAAATGTTATATTATACGAAGAATATGCCCGGAAAGTAATGCAACATGCTTATTCTCCCAATTGATTCTTATTAGACAAAAATAATACCTTAAGGAAGCAAATAACGACTAATATGTATGTAAAATATAATAATAATAATAATAATAACTTTATTACAAACATACAAATTTGATATTTTACAAGACCGACAAGTATACAAAAGTAAGAAAAATATGTGTATGAGACATCAGCAATACTGCTGTTGCGATATTCGACCGTAATAAAGTAAAAAAAAAAGAATATAAAACAAAAAGGAGAGAAATGTAATAAACAAAAATTTATAAAGATTATAGAATAAACTATGAAAAGTGAGATATAATAAATTGAGCGATTGCTGAAATTAGAGAAGATCTAACATTTAAAAACAACGAGTTAAAATAGTTAACCACAGTATAACAGAATATGCCACTGAATTTTATAGATTGATTGTAATGCATAAAAGTACGTTCTAGTAACAAATATTTAGAATGGTGCTGAAATGAAATTTAGAGTTTGCGTGAAGAACATAGTGCAGTCCAAAATATACTACTGTTTACTGAAAATTTATAGATTACATAACTATAGATTATTTAATCTAATTGTAATGTATAATGAACTATAGATTTTCAGTACTGTCAATTTATAATATTTCGCAACGCATCAAGAACAAACAAGTTATTTTTTGGTCATTCAGTAAGATCGTCTAATAATAATAATGTCTAAGCAAAGCACGCCAGTAATATATTGAACTGCATATCTGTTTCACAATTGCATGCCTCTTTTACACAAAATTTAACAATTAAGTTAATTATGAATTTGTAATTGAATTGAACTTAGTCTATATAAATTAGAGTAAATTAAGTAAGGAAATAGAAATCACTTTAATCCTGAGGGAAACAATAAAGATACTAATACTACTATTACTCTACTATTACTACTCTATTACTATTACATACTATTAACACTACAACTATTACTACTAATAAATTGCGAATAAAAAAAGATTTGTTACATTACTTTCTGGACATTCTTTGCAATACTGCCAAGTTATTTCAATATTAATTTCAGGTAACAATCAAATATATATCCCAGTCTTTAAAGCTCTAAAGATGATCAAAAGTTAACCCTTTTTAGCAAAATAAAAATACAATATTACAAAAGTTCACAGTTGAGGTGTATCTTTGACAATATATGTATAGTCAAAAAGTATATATATATATATATATATATATATATATATATATGATACTTTTATTTAGAAAAAATAAAATTAAGTATACTGATTAAGTCACTTTAAATATGGCTTTTAATAAATTTAGCAAGACAGTAATAGTGAAAAAATATTGCATGGCTGGAACATTTTATACAAATAAGTAATAATGGGGATTCAAATTTCTTGCTTGAAAACTTTGAATCAATTTGATTACGTACAGATTCGAATTATTTTGAATATTATTTAAAAAAGAAAGTCTAGAAAGACTTCCTTTAGAAGTATTCAAATATAAAAATTAATATTTGATATTAAATTCAAATATCGAAATTAATATACAATAATAATTGAATTGTATTTACATGAACTTTTTTGCTCATTTTGATGAATAGAATACACCTCTGAAATAGCGGCCCACATTTATGTTACACCCTGTATAGATCTGCGTTTTGAATAATATGAAGCAGTTTTAGGTTTTCGTCATATTCAAAGTAATTCAATATGCCTAAAACCCATTACTGTTAATAAATAGTGCTTTATAATGACAAGTTAATCGTTGCGATAGTGTTAATCATAAAGGCACTTGAGTGAAAATGCATTTTGCAAATATCTCAAAATTAGAATTATCTGTTATAACATTAAAACAATGTTTGATCTTACTATCGCGAATCAAACATCGGCAGTGCCAATAGTTGAGGAATGTTTGATATATTATATCATTTTTCATAAATGCAGACTTGTCAAGTTACTAAAATAATACATATAAAACAATACTCTGGAATGTAGTAAACTATTTTCAAAATAATACTTACAACTTCAGGCCCGATTGGAATGTAAAGTTCAAACAACAATTGATAATGATCATGAGATTTGAAGACTTTCCTATTTAATATTTTCTAAAATATAGTTATAAATTCATATATTACATACGTATATTAGGCACGACCGAAAGAATTCATTTATGTGTATTAGAACTTGAAATTTTATGCAGAAATCTAAAAATCTGCGAATAATAGAATAACATTATTGTCTTTAGTTTCAGAAAATGATTTATCAGTTTTATAATTAAAGAATTCTGAAGCGTCAATATTATACGGTATTAACATTGATACGTGTGAATTTTATCGAATATTATCATCTCTCAATCGGTCGTGTCTATCGCAAAAAAGAAAAAAATATATTTAAATTCTCTGTATAAGAGTCCAGACGGCAGAACTCCTCAAATAATTCATAAACTGCCAAAAGCTGCCTTTAGCGAATAAGTAGCTTAACACGACATTGTCGAGGATATGATTATTCTGGTAATGAAATATCTGCCTTGACTAACGTTCTAGCTTACAAAGGTGTAACCTCGTCAACAATTTGTATGTCTGGCGCCTCTCATTAACGGAATCAAGATACTAGGACTTTGAGCCTGCCTAAGGAATGGGTGTTGCAATAATTCAGCTGCCGTTGCCCGTTGCGCTGGATCACGCACGAGCATTCGCTCAAGGAAACCTTGAAGGCGTGGACTAACCTGAAAATAAAGAACATACGTTACTCATTTTCTGAATTTAGAACTTACAATTGTCTACTGACATGATGAGTTTGTGTTAAAATTAATTTAAAAAATGATTGATCTTACTTTATGAAAATTCTTTAGTTTTGGTGGTGGCATATCCCTGATGCGTCTCATAGCTTGTAGAGGTGGCTCATTGAAAAATGGTGGCTCACCGTCGATCATTTCAATGATCATTATTCCTAACGACCAGATATCCACTTCAGGTCCATATGGCAACCTATAATTAAAGATAAAACAATAGTTTTAGTTACCAGCCAAATACATGCCTTTTGGCAGTTTATGAATTATTTGAGGAGTTCCTCCGTCTGGACTCTTATACAGAGAATTTAAATATTTTTTTTTTGCGATAGACACGACCGTATAATATTTGCCAAAAAATTGAAATAATCGCGATATTTAAAGTCACCATCTCAATAGAAGTCTAAAATATCTTGTATTCTAAAGTTTTTAAAGAAAAATGCAAGAAAATTTTAAAAATATATAAACAGAAAAATATATACATTTCTCAGGTACTTCGTGTACTACTCTTACTGCATTTGTAATTTATTTTTCTCTATAACAATGTAAATATAAAACATAAAATTTGTATTACTTTATAAGAAACAGATAACAGTATAAAATACCTTGAAATAACTTCGGGACTCATCCAGTATGGGGTTCCTACGAGAGACTTTCGCTTTGGTAATTCTTGAGAGACTTGAGCACAGAAACCAAAATCTGACAGTTTTACTCTGCCGTCGGCCGTAAGTAATATTGAATCAGACTTAATATCCCTGTGTATAACACCTTGTGAATGTAAATACGCCAGTGGCTTGAGACATTGAGAACATACTGTAGCTATCTGACTTTCGTCCATTCTTGAGTGTGTTACGATATCAGTTAGTGCACCTCCCTCTAGATACTCCATAACTACCCATAATTCATCGTCTACCAAAAAACTATTATACATCTCGACTATATTTGGATGATGGTAGTCCCTCATAATAACGACTTCGTTAAAAAGTAATTCGCGTCTTTGTTGTTTCCTTAAATCCATTTTCTTGACTGCAACTTGACGGTTTGTACTCTTATCCGTAGCTATGCATACAGTTCCTGTACTACCTTCGCCAATCTTCAGGAAATTCTCCAAATTTTCTCTTGGATCGCCTTGACTCACCTAAAGATAAATGCACATGCAGGATACGTAAACATCACGTCATAAAAATTATAAAAATAAGTTCTAGACTGCAAAACTTGTTTGTTCCATTTCACTTTTAACTCAGTATAGCAATAATATAAGAATTTAATTATAACCGTTCATATCTCATTTACAAAATAGACTTAAGAAAATAAGAATATTTGCTTTGAAGATAACATTTTTTGAATAATAATGTTGTGATCAACAATATAGTGTACTGTGTAATAAACATAAATTTTACATACCACCATCTGTAAAGCAGCTCGAAACTGTTCGTGCGTAAGTCTCTGCTCCGTTTGTTTATTGGTATTGTTCGAACTTGCACCAACCGCCAAGTTCCCTGAGGAGACGGCACTTTTCATGTTTTGGTTTTGATCTGGAGTAGAACTGGTCCCTGATACTGCGGACGGGATGCTCGGTTTTGACAAATTATGCATCGATTGGGAAGTTTCTATCGGTTTCTTCAAATGCGATTGGAGGTTGGATGGATTTTCAGACATGTATGCCTGAGAATATTTATTAATATTATGTGAACTCAATTGACTCAGAGGTCGTTGCGAAGCTATTGAACCCACTGGCGAAATTTTTGGCTGTAACTTGTGTAACAAGACATTTTGGCCAACTTGATGTTCCCTCGACGCCTCCATAGTTGAACCCTATAAATCAAATAATATTACTGTACAATTGTTATTTATTCTTTAAGAATATATTCGGCCTTTTTAAAAACATAACAGAAGCTTTAATATTTCAACTTTTACATTTTGATAGGGTACAATATGTTTAAATTGTTCTTTTGCATACATTGAGCTAGAAGATTCAATTTAACGTATGTAATTTTGTTAGTGTAATAAAACGCAAAATTATAATTATATCATAAATTAATTAAAATGGCAAGATTATAAATGCCGCAAATATTTTTAAAGTATGTAGTTATTAAAGTCTCAATATATTATTACCTGTACATTGCCATTATATTGGCCTGACGTCATAGCCATTTGCGAATTTAGTCTGTGAAATTCCGTATCGAGGAGTTGCGGGTTATTTGGATTTTGTACTGGAGCTTGTGAATTTACAATAGGACTTAAGTTTTGGAAATTTAAGGATAAGTTTGGTACATTTGATCCCGAGTGAGTTAAATTTGGCGAGGATTGCATATTAGGATTGAGATTTTGAAGATTTGGAATCATGTTCTGCATGCTGGAATTTAGTCCACTGCCAACGCTCGGGGAATTTTGTCTTAGTTTATCGATGTAGTTATGCGGCTTGCCAAAGTTTGTAAAGCCCTGATTAACGTTCGAAGGTATCTCTTGACCTTCGGGGACGGATGGCGGAAGATTGCTGTTATGCCTACAAAATAAAAGAAAAAATCATTCCTGCCATTAATCTTATTAAAATGTTTCGAGATAATGCGAGAATATCTGTGACTAACTTAATTTGCTTAATTTATTTGTATCAATTATATAGATATGGTCGTTTACAGTGTATCAGTCTTTATATCAACAAAAATTCTATTATATTTATTAAACAATATATGTACTTTTAAATCATTTTATATTTCAAACAACTTATATGTTTCATGCGATACTGTGAGTGTAGGTATGAGAGGGTCTATCCTGACAAACTTGCATAGCGCATAAACATAAGCATAAGAAAATTGATTAGTCCATATACATGTGCATAAGAAAATACACCAATCCATTTCCTTATGTGTATGCTTATGCACCTATGCAAGTTTGTCTGGATAGACCCTTAGGCAAAGCTAGATCGCAATACCTGTAATCTCTCCTGAGTCGTGGTGGACTCGAGGAACGTAGAGAATTGGAACGGGCAACTGTACTGATCTTAGGCAGGCCATTCTCTACAGTTCGGTCAGTAGCGAGCGGTCTACTTATCCTAGGATCATTGTGGCCTCTCACGATGGTCTTCAAGTCAAGGATCTCGGTAGGTGTGATCTCGCTTGGATCGACTAAGGGCAGTGGTCTGTTGGTCGACTTCAGGATCTGGTTATTCCCAACTATGGAAGCCCATTGCAGGGGCAGCCCGACGAACTTGCCCTCGCGTTTGTCGAATCCGGTATGCACTCTGTGCTCAAAGTTGGTCGGTGTGGAGATCTGCGGTTTCTTTTTCTTTTTGGTAAACATTGTCCCTGCATTCAAAACAACGATTATTAGCGATACAGCACGGTAGTTTCACTGGCAATATCATCTAACGTAGCGACTGTCCCATCAAGGATAGAAGCACGCGATTCTGTCAGAGACGGTATCCACTTGTACACGCCTAATCTTCCCACCGCGGTGTAGTCTACGTATCCCGCGGATGTTTTTTTATTAGAGACCGAAGGTACGGCCTGTTGCCGTTTGCGCTACCGTGACAGAAATTGGGCGCGTACGGGCGCGAGAGCGGAGTGAAAATTTGTGAAAAACAACGCGGAGTAAAGGGAAGCCAAGTGACAGCAACGCCTACCGAGCGACGATACGATCTCTGCGACGCGGCTCCGCCGAGGCCCGTCGGCTTGGAATTGACGAAATGCGCGAGGACGCGCTCCTCGGACAGGTCAGGCAGCTCGTGGGGTGAACGCGGCTCACGATGGTGCCGGGAGGCCGGAACATAGGCGATGTCGCGCGTTAAAACACATAAATACGCCATTCATCCGCCTCGACAGGTCGCACTCGCAACACCGGCGCTCCGCGCGGTGAGTATACGAATCTTTCGTGGCATTTAGTTCATGACAATTTGCTGAAACGTGCGTCGCGGCGCAGGCGCGCGCAAGGTAAATGCGGTATATGTATGCACATGTATACCTGTGCGAGCGAGCGCGAAAACGAAGCCAACGGAGGCCGCGCTGGCCGCGTCGCGACGCGCCGGACGCGAGAGCGGGATAGAATGTGAGAGAAAGTGATCGTGAGAGATCAGAGATGAAGAGATCGCGATCGCGGAAAAGAGGAGTGATCGCGTGGAAATCCATCGATCAAATAACGCGCGATGTTGCAGCTCGGTGAACTCGCGCCGAGACCGAGAGTCGCACACATCTTCGGTTTAACTTGGAGGAATCACGAATCAATTCTCTGCCTTTTTCAACAAATACTGAGGTAACAACTAAAAATAAATAACGAGTAAAGTAATGTGTAAAGTATGCATTATAAAAGTTTTTCTTATTGCTTAAATTATAATATTTTATAAAAACGAAAATGTGTGTGTGTGTGTGTGTATTCTTGAAACTTAATTATTCTTAGTAAAAGATTCTTAGAAGATTTTTTTTTACTAAAACGGTAGTTATTGTATTTAAAAAACTGCGATTTAATATTTATAACATTTTTTCGTAAAAATAATAAATTATATGATACAATTTTTAACACAAATTATTACTACCATGACTGACTTATTGTTAGTGGCTTTTACGTGAGAGAGAGAGAGAGAGAGAGAGAGAGAGAGAGAGAGAGAGAGAGAGAGAGAGAGAGAGAGAGTGAGTGTGAGAGAGAGAGAGAGAGAGAGAGAGAGAGAGAGAGAGAGAGAGAGAGAGAGAGAGAGAGAGAGAGAGAGTGAGAGAGAGAGAGAGAGAGAGAGAGAGAGAGAGAGAGAGAGAGAGAGAGAGAGAGAGAGAGAGAGAGAGAGAAGCTTCACGCATTTATTCAAACAAACCACTAGGTATGCAATACTGTTTTTCGTTAAATGTTTGGATGGGCATTACGTACCTTACCTGTAATTCTCCCAAATCGGCTATCAGGTGTTACTTATCTTAATTTCTTGGTGAATACATTATCTCACAATCAGTTTTTACTTTATATATTACAGGTACTTACTGACAAAAAAATAGATGGAGCTATCGCACAAGTAATTTTCGCAACAATAATTATTATTTTCTTATTGTTTGATACTTTTCTCTATTGTATAGTGCGGTTGAATTGGGACAATTTTTTAATTCCTGGTCAGTTAAGCACGTGCTAATTAAAATGGCTCCCGATTTCAAGTAGCATGACCATAATGTCATTTTTACTGAAACATTTTATTTAAAACGCGTATGATTGCGTATATAGGGTTACAAATAAAATATTTGAATTACAAATGAAACATAATTATTTTTCAATAGCAGATAACAATTTAAAAAAATTGTTCCGTGTAAGTATTTTGTAAGAGCAAGAGAGTCACATAACTTACATTCTTTATGAATAATTTTTTACCTTCAGTTAGATCTAGAAACGTAAAACTTAATTTTAGTTCTCGACGTTTTTAATAAAAAATTATGAAATTTTTATTTTCAGCAGACTTAAAATATATTGTTTCTCAGCAGAGAGACAAAGAGATATTTTTGCGTATATTGCTCAGTTGCGACTAACTCTCCTCAAGAATTGTTACGCTGCGATGAAAGAAAGTTTCTCTCAGGATATATCAATAATGCATTAATGCATATCAATTCACGAAAGCGATATTATTTTCTTTTTTTCTCAGTTATCTTTGTTTCGTCAGGCATGCAAAACTTTGAAGTCAATGTCTTCACGGAGCAACTTTCTTTTACCGAACATCGGGGGGTATATTGTAGTGTGTTGATCATGTGAAATATCGTCGCCACTTTTATCGAAAAATGCAATATTTATGACACATCGATTATTCTATAGACTTCATGTTTAGTACATAAATACGTCATGTCACGCGGAGTATGTGCGATGGTTAGTGGGGGGATAAAAATATTTTTTTTGACGGAGGAAAACAGTACGTGGTCGACCTTAGATATGGACGTTATTAGACATTCAGGATACGCAGGTTCGTTATTGTTTCTAATTCTCATTAGGAAACATTTGCTTGATGGTCTTAATTGAAACATTAAAAGAAGAAAAAGTGATATAATTAGTAATCCAAATGCGGTATTGTGTGTGCATATGATAAAAGATATTAATTTTGAAGTATTTTTTCAACTTAAGATATACTACTATTCCATTATTTCTGAAATCATAGAAATAATTCCGAAACGGTTGATTAACGAGTTTACACTTTGGTAACTAGACTTTGAATGGGCGATAGAATTGAATCGCTATAGCTTGGAATTCATCGGTCTTTGGCCGAAAATGGAAGAAACAGCGCGAGAGAAATTAATAGCTAACATACGAGTATTTCTATTGATAATTATGGTAACCTGTGTCTGCGTAATTCCTTGTATACATTCTCTAATAAGAGTTTGGGGCGATCTGATGTCAATGACGGACAATTTACAGTTCACTTTACCTTTAGTGTCGATGACAATGAAACTCATCATTATGTGGCGCAAAAAAGCTGGTAAATAAATCTTCCTTGTAGTATAAAGTATAAATTTGGCACTAAAAAGTGGATGTTCCTTAAAAATAATATTGAAATATATAAGATACTGTTATAAAATAACATTAAAAGCTTTTAAAAATAGTATTATAAATTCTTAAAAAATCGAGCAATTGCAGTACAACTATTTAAATAAATAAATATAATCCTAACATGCGAATTTATTGCGAAGCTTATGCATATAAGAAGTTAGGTATTTTAAAGTTCTAAAAATAATTTTAAACTGTACGATTTAATGTGTGTTATTATTTCTACTAAATTACTTTAAGACCAATGCACTAGACATTTGATGACGATAATTTTTTAATTACTTTATAGAATTTATAATACTTGCTTTATAATTTTTTGAAAATCCGGTCTATTTTATAACTATTAATTTTTATATATCGTTGAAAAATCATTGTGTTGTTATATTTAATCTGTTATAATTAATCTCTCTCTCTCTCTCTCTCTCTCTCGTTTTCACTTATTTCTCTCGTTACAATCTATTTTTTAAGCCCTTGCGCCGATCTTGTATATGATCGCTAAAGATTGGCTGAAACTGAACTCCGACGAAGAACGGAAAATTATGATAAGATGCGCGCGGATTCCTCGCATGATCATAATCTGCGGATTCGTCATAATGTTTGGGTCGTTTATCTTATTGTTTATTCTTCCGTGCTTCGGGATCACCGTGCGGTACATAACTAACGTGACCGATCCGGGCAAACCATTGCCCCTGCAGACATATTACTTCTACGACACAGATACGAGTCCGTACTTCGAGCTCACGTTCGCCGCACAATGTGTTACTCTCATGGTATCTGCTATGGGTTACACCGCGATTGACAGTATGTTTGGATTGTTGGTTTTTCATGTCTGCGGTCAATTGGAGAATCTTAAGGGGCGGTTAATGACGAGTTCTGAAAAAAATCCAAATTTTGATCATGTCTTAGCGGACGCTGTAATGGATCATGTACGCCTTATCAGGTTTCGTACATAATACGCATTCACTATTTTGATAAATACTTATTATTTTATATAACAATGCTAATTATTTCTAATAAAGTTATACAGCACAATTAGTAAATATATATCTGTATATATATTTCTAATAGAAAAATTATAATACTTTCGATACATCTAAATTTACACTTATTATTTTCTAGGCTTAATTAATAGATAGAATAACTATAATACAATTTTTCATTTTGTGCAATTTTTAATATTTAATTAAAAATTTTGTTATTATTATAGATGTGTTAGAATCATTGAAAATACATTTACTTTGATGCTTCTTGGATTATTTCTCTACTTCGGTACATTATTTAGTGTATACGGATTTTCCTTAGTTACCGTAAGTTAATAAATAGATTTTTTTTCGCAGTCTCACAATACAAATTTTTTATTTATCAGTTTTGCTTATTTTATTTAATAATCTGACATTATTGTATATTTGAACTACTCTTTGAAGTGTTGAAACTGAAGTGAGAATTACTAATATTCACAAACCCGTCTATAGAACATTTTGATATTCAATATACATATATACCATTATATTAGTTAGATCAAAATGTAATATTAGATATGTATTTAACCCTAGAACACCACGTACACTGGGTGTATCACACTCATGTTTGTTTTAAAGATGCCCGCTGTTTCTACAATATAGTGAAAGTTCGAGAATCGAAGTGATAAGGTAAATAAACTTTTGTTCTTTCCCTATACGATTGTCCATGCTGCGCAGCTTCGTCTGCCGTTTAGTAGACTTTAGTATGGCTACACCCAATAGGTAGATGTGCTAAACACGCGGTGTGATGTTCTAGGGTTAATTTAATTTCATTTAATACATTTTAAATATTATCTTAAGATTTAACGTTTAAATTTATTTCACAAATAAGAACATATTTTTTTATATTAGCAGTATTTATATTTATTTATTTATTTGATAGTTTCTATTTTTCTAGTACTTTCCTTATATTAATTAATAATTTAGGTTATTACTGATGGACGTCATTTATCTTTTCTAAGACTGTCAAGCCTTGTAACGGTTCTCGTGAATATTTTCGCACATATGTGTTTGTATTGTGTGGTTGGGGAATGTCTAATAACGCAAGTATGTTGTCATTAATAAATCTGTCTTATTAAATTCATACAAATACTGCCTTGCTGCAAAAATTCGATACATATACTGTAATCTAGTTGAAAAGCAGTTACTATATAAAAATAAATGTCCTAATTTTCACGATTGTCCAGTTTGTTCTGTCTGTGTTTTAAATTGCAATTTTATAATTAAGTACTTGCAAACAGATTAAAGAATTAAAATTATAATTCTGGAAATGTATGTTAAATTGTATATATAATTAATTTTTTAAGATTAATAAGCTTGTACGAGATGTTTTTTCAATATTTAATAAAATTATATTGCATTATAGTGTGAAGGTGTTTATCAAGCTGTATGTGAATATCGTTGGTACGAATTAAAACCGAAGCAAGCCAGAAATCTAATTCTGTTGATGACTCGCGCAAACAAGCCACTTAACGTAACTGTTGGAAAAATCTTTCCTCTAACGATGAATTCCTTCTGCAGCGTAAGCAAACACTTAATTATAAGAATGTTTTATTAAAACGTCAGTTATTGTATAAAAAGAACTGCGATTTAATATTTATAATAATTTTTTGTAAAAATATTAAATTGTATAATACAATTTTTATAAAACAGCTTATTTATTTTAGCTACTAAAAACATCAGGCGGTTATATATCGGTTTTGCTTGCACGATGTGATTAATGTGCATCATTGAATTGCATTAATAATATATAATAAACATAATGATAAGAACAATACAAATATCATTATAGACATTGACAAAGTTCTGAGCAGCACATTATTTGTACACGTATATTCATTTCAGATACGTTATAAAAGATTATAATTTAAAGCTTTAATAATTTGGAATGTTCGAATTTATAAAATATTTTATATATTATATTGTATTTTTTTATTTTGCATTTTTTTATTATAATCGATGAGTTTTGCTCAGCACTACCGAGGTGATTGAACCTACAATTAGTAGTAACCGTAGTCAATGTATTATTATTTTTCAATATTGGCTCAATAAATTGTACAATTTTTATACTTTTTGTATTTTCTTTGTTGGAGAATGTTCCCTTGCACTAAAATATTTCTTCGTGTTTATTCTCTCTCATCACTTTTATTTATCATTTTATTTTTTATCTTTCATATATTGAGAAAAAACTGCAATCTTTCATATATATGACAAAACTGCAATATTTTCATATATATGACAAGCTGTTGTATATAAAAAATATATTATTTACAAAAAATATAATTTTATCATATTTTTAAAACTTTTCGAAGTTTATGTATTTAGCTTATATGTATTATGTCAATTCATATGACATCTTACACACTTTTTATCGCATAAAACGCTTTCCCGTTACACAATGTTCTTTATTTCTTTCGTTTTCTCTCCACAGATTCATTAAAAATGCATTATCCTTCGATACAAAAATGCATGCATATATGTAATAAAGCATTATAAGATGAAAAAAACTTGTACAATAGGTTTCAAACACTGGTGTAAAACACTGGGAAACAACATATGTCCCTGTTTAGCGTTCTTATTTTCTACTTGTTACCATGCTCGAGAAGTTTTTGTGAAACGGAGAACTGTTTTCAAACTAGAGATGCCACTTTTAATATTTAATGTATCTCTCGCAAAACAGCTAAGTTTTCGCAGTTACTTCACAAGCATGCGTGACGATCACCTTCTATCTTAGGGTCACTTGAAAGAACGAAGCAGTACTCTTCTTGTGTCAGTTAATGACATGGACATTTCGGAATCTTCAGGTTACAAAGGTATTAATTGCATATAACATATATTCAGTTAATTACGTGTGCTTTTCATGTCTCATGATTAATTAGATCAATTAAGTTTTTTATAATAAAAAAATCTTGTCTTGTATAAAAATATCCTCGAAAATATGTTATATAAAATTTATCTATAGATTTTGTATGGGCAGTTGAACTTCATCGTTTAAGCTTCGAAGTAGTTGGTTTGTGGCCGAAAACCGGAAAATTTACTAAGAAATACCAGAGGGCAGAAATACGAGTCGGTATTATCTTGAGTTTATTAATAATTATTTTTCTTCCGACGATGTGTATGTTTATGCATGTTTGGGGTAATATGGTACACGTAATAGACAGTTTACATATTGCATTACCAATAATGGCAATATTTGTGAAATACGTTATTGTGCGATGGAAAAGAACAGGTATGTGTATAATTATTTAAAACCAAATCCATAGCATTAGATATCGTTACTTCATTAAAATCAGCATCACGAATATGATTTATCGTGACTTATATATTGCTGATTTTAATATAAAAAACCAGATATTATATGTATGTGATTTACACTTGTATAATAGCAGAGTATGTCGAAATAAAGTGGATGCAGTTATGCAATAAGGAATCAAGCGCAGTTTTTGTGATTGTTATTTCTGCATTGTAAAGTAATCCTAGACAGGACAAGAAATTTTCTAAAACTTCATATAACGCATAGAATTGTGAGGAAGATCATGGGTCAGTCACTATACTTGAGATAACATTGGCACCGAATTTTATTTCTAATGTATCGTGAAATTTACCTTAGCGGAATAGTAAA
This sequence comes from Temnothorax longispinosus, assembly GCF_030848805.1. NCBI lineage: Eukaryota > Metazoa > Arthropoda > Insecta > Hymenoptera > Formicidae > Temnothorax > Temnothorax longispinosus. The sequence goes on from NC_092359.1 coordinate 4,182,409, forward strand.
ATTTGGAGTTTGTTCCGTATTGCAAAACTATGCGTCCTGTTATAGAATGTATGTTATTTCCTTTTGAGTTTGAATGCTCAAAACTAACAACATATACTTATAAATTGTTCAATATTACAACATTTTAATATTTATGTTTTATTTGTATTTATTTATATATTTTTAAGTTCTCTTCGCGATTGTAAATATGATAGCGGAAGACTGGATGGAATTCAAGCACTTTACAGAGAGGACTGTGATGATAAGACAAGCACAAAGTGCTCGATTAATCACGTTAACTGGATACATTTTCTTTGCAATAGGACTTCTCATCATATCCATTCCGCCTTATTTTGGCATTCGAATATTATATACAACAAATTTTATGAATCGGAGCAAATTGTTACCGTTCGAGACGTATCACTTCTATGATACAGATAAGAGTCCGCAATATGAATTGACATTTTTCATTCAGATTATATCATGTTTTTTAGCATGTATTGTTTACTTATCTATAGAAATTTTTTTTGTGCTAATAATTTTTCACATTTGCGGCCAATTAGAAATCTTCAGATGCCGATTAGTTAGCTTAGTTTTGTGCAAAAATTTCAACAAAGTTCTGAAAAACATCATAGCAACCCATGTGCGACTTATCAGGTATGAATTTTTATTGCAACAATAAGAAGTTTAACAAAATATTTAGCTTTAGGAATAAAAAAAATTTTACATAATGATTTACAGTTTTAAACGTTATATTATTTTATTTACAATAGAGAATGATATTGAATCAATGACATTTTATGTTCAAACTTTAAATACATAAAGAGTGGATCTGTAATGTGAGAAATTATTTCGTGATTATTACTGAATGCCAAAATGAGAAACGAAACTTTCTGTAAACATATGTCCTAAAATGTTCAGTTTATTAAATATCTATGTAAATGCATTATCTATAAAAATTTAATATTTTAAAAGCAGCTTAAGCTACAAAAATCAATTTTTGTATATATGACCATTAATTTTAAAATATCAGGTATGTTAACTTTTCAAAAATAAATAATTCAAAAGCGGGATATTTTATCAATAATTTTAAACATAAAAATTTTAATTCATTTTTGTAAAACTCATGGGACCGAAATTGTTTTGATATTTTGATAAATATAGGAATTATAGAAGAAAGCTAATTTTCTCTTTTTTCGAGAATGACTATTATTTAAACTGCAAACACCAACAACTTCTCCATTGTTTTTGTTTATTTTTCTTTTCTCTTTAAGAAAGATATATATATGCTTCTTTCAATGTTAATAAAATATTTAATATTAATATAAAAATATATTTAAATACATAATTTAACGTAACATGTATTAAATGAGAATTTATAACATTACATTTTTGTAAATAAATGCGTACAAACAAATATTTTATAAATAAAGCATTTTTGAACATATCTTTATAGAAACACTTTTTCTGATTTTGATGTCAGAAATACATTATCGAAAATTTACCTTATATTTTACATACATCTTGTATATTTTTATATGTATATACTTTCCTTAATTTTAACGTAAAAATTCTTTCAAATATTATTATTTCTATAGATTTGCTGAAAATATTGAAAATATGTACTCTTTAATAATGTTAATAATGATACTTTATGTTGGTATTGTATTTTGCCTAAACGGCTTTCTATTTACTGTTGTAAGTTCTGACATTCCATATATGAAAAAATATTTTAATACATATATACGTTTCCTTATATTTTTATAAGTTATGCATTTCAGTTTCTTGTTAACAAAAGAACAGGCAAAGTTGCTGATACAGAAATATACTTTACCACAGTGCTTCTTGTTACTTCATTGATGAATACTTTTCTTTATTGTGGCGCAGGAGAGCTTATAACGGAGCAAGTAAGTTGTACAATATGTATATATTCGATTTGTTGCGTGCGCGCGCGTGCATTTATAAACAATAACTGCAAACAGCGTACAATTTTTGTGCCTTGTCGAGCGGATTGCTTATTTGCAAATTTTAATTAAATTCTTATTAATTATTGTAAAAGACGCAATAGAACTTTTTTATTCAGTTTAATCCGCTCTCTCAGTTCACAAAAAGCATTACGTCTATTATCAGACACCTTGTATGTACAAATATAATATACACCTAATTTGTTGTATAACTTGTAGCTGTGTGTATAATTCTGATACATCAGTATATTTTTGAACATTACTATAATAAGAAATCTTTTCTCGTCATTGTTACATATGTTGGCTATTGTTGTCGGATAAGAAAAACTATTTAAAAAATTTTTTTATGTACATATACATATATGTTTAATAAAAAATTATCTCTCTTTTAACACTAATTGAAATGCAAATTTAATTAACATTAAATAAAATGCAATTAAGTTGAATAAGCTTCTTTTTTCTCATTTTTCTTCTGATGAAACACATAAGTCAGTTGAGTCCGACTTAATTCTTATTGTTAGATATATGTATTTTTGGAAATAATCTTCTTTAAATGACATGCCATTAATGTACGGTTACATATGTATCTGTTAAGAGCAATGCAGTACATCGTGCTTTGTGCGATCTTGAATGGTATAAATTGGAATCAAGAAAGGCGAGAAATCTTATTTTGTTAATGATACGAACCATCCATCCTTTTCGTGTCACTGCAGGAAAAGTTATTCCATTAACACTGGCTACGTTTTGCAGTGTAAGTTTATTTAGAATCATTATGTATCAAACTAAAGAAATCATGGTCAGTCAGTATTTTAATTTTTATACATAAAAGTCAATGTGTAATCATTGGGCACCATAAGGCACTTTAGTTCACATTATTTTGACAAAAAATTTTTTTTTCGTTTTCTCGTAATGTCTCTAAATAAAGATATAATCAATTTTATAAATAAATATATAATTTTTTTAGCTATTGAAAACATCATGTGGATATATATCGTTTTTACTAACCAAAACATAATTAAAGATAAATTTACTATTTATTACACAAGAGGATTAGATGTATTTGATGTATTAGATGTGTTAATAACAATTACAAATAAATGACAATTGTATACAAAAATTGTCAAAAGCAGAATAAAACTTTGTTTTATTTATTAACGTCCTTTATTTATTACATTGTAAATTATATTATTATGTTTTTGTAACATGACATTATTTTCATTGTCCGTCTACTAGAATACTTTAATGAAGACTTGAAGTTTGTATATTACGTTCAAAGAAAGGACAAGTCAATAGTTAAAAATTGCTTTTACTATATGTCATTTAATAATATTATATATATTTATTAATAAGGTTTTATCAATATTATGTTAGTGGCACTTTATTAAATTATAATACGGTTAGATGAATACATCTATAATATACCTTATTACGATAGAATTTATCTTATCTGTTCCAATTTTAAGAAGAGATTCGAGTGGCGGACTTATTTAAAAAAAGAACAGAACACATTGGTTAACTTGTTGCGAGAAAAAGCCACCATATCTTAGAAAGTTGAAGTTTTATATTCTTTAGAATATCGTAACTTTATTATCGTATTTGTACGAACAATAACTAATCGTAAAATACTTACTTTGGTCTGCTTACTAGATACTAGATATTGCATTCATCCGTGTTGCGATATATCTTGAAAAGAAATATCGAAAAGTCCGTACACCACGCAATTGTTATTTTTTCTTTTTGACTATAGCATTTCTGTATTCTTGAGTTCGATGTATAGAACTCCATTAATAGTGAAATAACGTTATCTCTTATTTCGGAGTAAACGCATGCATAATGAAGCAACATAAAGTACGACAAAATTTTTTAGATAAGTTTGACAACCTTATGATGTACCGCAATCCAATATTTTCTATCTCTCGTCTTGTTAGATCAGAAATAAACGTTTTTATGACTCATTGCACGTCTGTAAAGTTTCTTGACGATATGAACGATCGTAATAAACTGGGGATAGCATTTTTAATATTTAATGCAGTAATTTTACGTGACTGCCGGGTTTTTGCTCTTCTATGGGGAGCATCCGCGTTTATTTTGCACTACATGTTGGAAAGAACGGAACGATTCTTTTCACGTTTTCGATATGGACATCACGGAATCTACAGGTTACCGAGGTATTAATTTTATAAAACATATTCTATTAACACGTGATTTTCACGTCTAATTACTGAATTAGATTAATTAGGTCTTTAAAATCTTGTCTTGTATAAAAATATCTTATATATAAATTTGTCAGATTTTGTATGGGCAGTTGAACTTCATCGTTTAAGCTTCGAAGTAGTTGGTTTGTGGCCGAAAACCGAAAAATTTACTAAGAAATACCAGAGGCCAGAAATACGAGTCGGTATTATCTTAAGTTTATTAATAATTATTTTTCTTCCGACGATATGTACGTTTATGCATGTTTGGGGTAATATGGTACTCGTAATAGACAGTTTACATATCGCATTACCAATGACGGCAATATTTGTGAAATATGTTATTGTGCGATGGAAAAGAACAGGTATGTGTATAATTATTTAAAACCAAATCCATAGCATTAGATATCGTTACTTCATTAAAATCAGCATCACGAATATGATTTATCGTGACTTATTGCTGATTTTAATATCAAAAACCAGATATTATATGTATGTGATTTACACTTGTATAATAGCAGTATGTCGAAATAAAGTGGATGCAGTTATGCAATAAGGAATCAAGCGTAGTTTTTGTGATTTTTAGTTCTGCATTGCAAAGTAATCCTAGACAGGACAAGAAATTTTATAAAACTTCATACAATGCATAGAATTGTGAGGAAAATTATAGGTCAGTCATTGTACTTGAGATAACATTGACACCGAATTTTATTTCTAATGTATCGTGTTTACCTTAGCGGAATAGTATATAAAGTTTAGAGTTTGTTCCGTATTGCAAAACTATGCGTCCTATTATAGAATGTATGTTATTTCCTTTTGAGTTTGAATGCTCAAAACTAACAACATATACTTATAAATTGTTCAATATTACAACATTTTAATATTTATGTTTTATTTGTATTTATTTATATATTTTTAAGTTCTCTTCGCGATTGTAAATATGATAGCGGAAGACTGGATGGAATTCAAGCACTTTACAGAGAGAACTGTGATGATAAGACAAGCACAAAGTGCTCGATTAATCACGTTAACTGGATACATTTTCGTTGCAATAGGATTTCTCATCGTATCCATTCCGCCTTATTTTGGCATTCCAATATTATATACAACAAATTTTATGAATCGGAGCAAATTGTTACCGTTCGAGACGTATCACTTCTATGATACAGATAAGAGTCCGCAATATGAATTGACATTTTTCATTCAGATTATATCAAGTTTTTTTGCATCTATTGTTTATATATCTGTAGATATTTTTTTGGTGCTAATAATTTTTCACATTTGTGGCCAATTAGAAATCTTCAGATGCCGATTAGTTAGCTTAGTTTTGTGCAAAAATTTCAACAAAGTTCTGAATAACATCATAGCAACCCACGTACGACTCATCAGGTATGAATTTTTATTGTAAAAATAAAAAGTTTAACAAAACAGCATTAGAAATACCATTAAAAAATTTTTTTATATAAAGATTTCAAATTTTAGGCGTTATATTATTTTATTTATCATATCATATGAATGATACTGAATCGGTGACGTTTTATGTTTAAACTTTAGATACATGAAGATTGTATCTGAAATATGGGAGAGAATTTCGTGAATATTTCTGATATCAAAATAGAAAACAAATATTTCTATTAACATTAGTTTTTTTTTTAAAGGACATATTTTATAAAGCATATTCAACCATATATCGAAACTCTGTTTCTGATTTTGATGTCAGAAATGTCTATTTAAATTTTTATCTAGAATTATCGAAGATTTTTCCATGTTTAATGTATATCCTGTATATTTTTATATGTATGTTGTTTTCTTAGTTTTAACATATAACAACCCTTTCAAATGTCCTTATTTCTATAGATTTGCTGAAAATATTGAAAATATGTACTCCTTAATAATGTTAATAACGGTACTTTGCTTCGCTATTACATTTTGCCTAAACGGCTTTCTATTTACTGTAAGTTACAGAATTCTAAATACGAAGAAATATTTTAATACATTTATACGTTCCTTTATACTTTTATAAGTTATGCATTTCAGTTACTTATTAACAAAAATACAGATAAAGTTGCTGTTACAGAAATATACTTTACAATAATTTTTCTTATTTCCTTATTGATGAATACTTTTCTTTATTATGGCGCAGGAGAGCTTATAACGGAGCAAGTAAGTTATATAATGTGTATATATGTTTGTTATGGGCGCAAGCGCGCGTATTTGTAAACAATAACCGTAAACAGCGTAAACAACGTTATTTTTTGTCGAGCGAATGTTTATTCGCTCGATTCGCAAATTTTAATTAAATTCTTATTAATTTTGTAAAAGACGCAATATAATATTGAAGTTTTCTGTTCACTTTAATCCGCTTTATCTGCTCACGAAAAGTATTACGTCTATTAGACACCTTGTACGTACAAACGTAATATACGCTTAATATGTTATATAACTTGTAGCTATATAATTTTAATACGTCAGTATATTTTTAACATTACTATAATATATAATAAAAAATCTTTCCTCGTCATTGTTACATATGTTGGCTATTGTCGGGTAAGAATAACTATTAAAAATTATTTTTTTATGTACATATATTACGTTTAATGAAAGATCGTGCCTCTATTAACATTAATTAAAATACAAATGTACAGTATTAAGCTAAATGAGTTTCTTGTTTCTAATTTTTCTTTTGATCAAACATATAAGTCAGTCAAGTTCGACTTAATTCTTCGATATATTTTTGGATCCTCGTTATGATCCTCGTTTAAATGACATGACATTAATGTACTTCTATGTATTTGTTAAGAGCAATGCAGTACATCGTGCTCTGTGTGATCTTGAATGGTATAAATTGGAATCAAGAAAGGCGAGAAATCTTATTTTGTTAATGATACGAACTCATTATCCTTTTCGTATCACTGCAGGAAAAATTATTCCATTAACACTGGCTACGTTTTGCAGTGTAAGTTTATTTCGCATCTTTATGTATTAATTTCTTCTCCCCCCTCTCTCTCTCTTTTTTAAGTGAATAAAATTTATTTTATTTATTTTTCCCCTGCGTATGTAATATCGTAATATGCGTACATACATCATGCATGCGTGCGTATGTAATTGCGCGCGAGCAAGTATAATTATTTTAGGGAAAATGTTATTTAATAATTGAGCTGCAAATATAAACGACATGTTTACTTTAATGGAAAGATCGTTAATAACATCAAAGCCATTAATGACTTCTCCACTGAAGTAATCTTATTATAATGATATGATTTTTAATTAATTGTTTGAAAGTGTTTATAAATATCTACAAATTAAAGAATTATGGTCAGTCAGTATCTTAATCTTTACGACAGATGTAATAAAGGTTAACAACGTTTTCCTTAAGGCACTTTAGTCAGTCCACATTATTTTTGTAAAAATTTTCTTTTTGTTTTCGTAATGTCTAAATAAAGATATTATTATTTTTATTAATAAAGATATAATTTTTTTAGGTATTAAAAACATCGTGTGGCTATATATCATTTTTAATGACAAAACATGGTTGAAGATAAATATTACTACATTTTATTACATGAAAGAAATTTCTAGTTAAATAATTACAAATGACAATTGTATACAGTAATTGTTAGAACCAGTAAAAATAAAATTTTGTTTTGTTAGATTAACATTCATCGTTTATCATAAACTATATTGCGTTTCTGTAACATGACAATATTTTCATTGTCCGTCACTAGAATACTTTAATGGAGACTCGTTTGTATAACATATTACGTTCAAACAGAAGACAAGTCTATAGTTATAAATTGCCTTTACTATATGACCCTCAATAATATTATTATATTATATTAATAAGATTATCAATGTTAGTGTTACTTTATTAAATTAATATGATTAGATGATACGTCTACCTTACTACGACGATAGGATTTATTTCATCTGTTCCAATATCAAGAAGAGTTTCAAGTGGCTTATTTTCAAAGAACATCCGAACACATTGGTATCTCATTGCGAGAATATTGCCGAATAAAAGCCACCATATCTATCTCTCTTAAAAAGTTGAAGTTTTATATTCTTTAACATATCGTAATTTTATTAAAGGAATTGTATGAACAATAAATAATCGTAAAATACTTATTTTGGTCTGCTTACTAGACATAATATTACATTCATTCGTGTTACGCTAGATGTATCTTGAGAAGAAATATTCGAAAAGTCCGTACACCTTGTAATTGTTATTATTTCTTTTTGACTAGAATATTTCTGTATTCTTGGGTTCGACGTATAGAACTTTATTAAGAGTGAAATAACGTTATTTCTCATTTCGGAGAAAGCGCATGCATAATGAAGCAACGTACAAAAGAACTATTCAGATAAGTTCGACAAACTTCTGATGTACCGCGATGCAATATTTTCTACCTCTCGTTTTGTTAGATCAGAAATAAACGTTTTTATAAAATGTTGCACGTCTGTAAAGTTTCTTGACGATATGAACGGTCATAATCAACTGGGGATAGCATTTTTAATATTTAATGTAGCATTTGACGTGACTGCTGGGTTTTTGTTCTTCTATGGGGAGCATGCGCGTTTATTTTACACTACATGGTGGGAAGAACGGAACGCGATTATAATTATCTTTACGTTAGTCTTCGACATGGACATTACGGAATCTTCAGGTTACAGAGGTATTAATTTCATATAATAACATACTTTTTAATAATTATAACAATTCTGTCTAATAAATGAATTAGTTTAGTTAATCTTTTTCAAATCTTACCTTGTATAAAAATATCTTATGTTATATATAAATTTTTCAGATTTTGTGTGGGCAGTTGAACTTCATCGTTTAGGCTTGGAAGTGATTGGCTTGTGGCCGAAAACCGAACATTTCACTAAGAAATGCTTGTGGCCAGAAATTCGGGTCGGTATTGTTTTAATTTTATTAATATTTATTTTTATTCCGATGATAAGTATGGTTATCCATGTTTGGGGCAATATGGTACTCGTAATAGACAGTTTACATTTTACGTTACCCCTGGTGACAGTATTAGCAAAATATGTAATTATGCGATGGAAAAGAACAGGTACGTGCAAAATTATTTAAAACAAAATCCTTAGCATTATATTTCATTACTTTATTAAATCAGCATATAATTGATTTATTATGACATGTACGTTGCTAATTCTAATATCAAAAACTAGAAATTATATGTATGTGATTTACATTTGTAGCAGCAGTATGTCGAAATAAATTGTAGTATGTATATGATTTTCATTTTAGTTCCAAAGTTCAAAATAGCAACATATATATTTATAATTTGTTCGACATTATAACATCTTAACAATATTTATATTTTATTTGGGTTTATTTATATTTTCAAGTTTTGCTCGCGATTGTAAATATGATGGCGGAAGACTGGATGGCATTCAAGCACTTTACAGAAAGGAACGTAATGATAAGACGAGCACGAAGTGCTCGATTAATCATGATAATTGGATACGTTCTTGTGGTAATAGGATTTGTCACCGTAACCATTCCTCCTTATTTTGGCGTTCCAATACTGTACACAACGAATTTCATGAATCGGAGTAAGCTGTTACCGCTGGAAACGTTTCACTTCTATAATACAGATAAGAGTCCACAATATGAATTGACATTTATCATTCATATTATATCAACTTTATTAGCAGCTACCATTTACATGTCTATAGATATTTTTTTGGTGCTAATAATTCTTCACATTTGCGGCCAGTTAGAAATCTTCAGATGCCGATTAGTTAGTTTAGTTTTGTGCAAAAATTTCGACAAAGTTCTAAATAACGTCTTAATGACTCATCTACGATTAATCAGGTATAAAATTTCATTGCGACAATAAAGAAATTAACAAAATAGATTTATACAGAAATGTGAAAAAATATTCTACATAAAGACTTAAAACTTTAAACGTTATAATATTATCTCTATACAATAGTGAATGATATTTTGAATCGATGATCCAGAGTTTCACGTATATTTTGTATATTTTTATACGTATCGTTTTCTTAGCTTTAACGTGACAACTCTTTCAAAAATTCTCATTTCTATAGATTTGCTGAAAATATTGAAAGTATGTACTCCTTAATAATGTTAATAATGATACTTTATTTTGATGTTGTATTTTGCCTAAATGGCTTTCTATTTGCTATTGTAAGTTCCACCATTCAAAATTTAAGAAAATATTTTAATATTTATATACGTTTCGTCATGTTTTTATAAGTTATGCATTTCAGTTTCTTATTAACAAAAAAATAGATGATGTTGTTGTAACAGAAATATACTTTTCGGCAATTCTTCTTATTGTCTTATTGATGAATACTTTTCTTTATTGTGGCGCAGGAGAGCTTGTAACGGAGCAAGTAAGTTATACTTTTAATAATATGTATATGTGTTCGCGCATATGTACATATGTATATATAACATCGTACATATGTATATAAAACAGAAGTCAATTAAGTCCGAATTAATTCTTACTAATATTTTTGGAAATAATTTTCATTCACATGACATGACATTAATGTACTATTACATATGTATTTGTTAAGTGCAATGCAATACATCGTGCTCTATGCGATCTTGAATGGTATAAATTGGAATCAAGAAAGGCAAGAAGTCTTATTTTGTTAATGATACGAACCCAGCATCCTTTTCGTATCACTGCAGGAAAAATTATTCCTTTAACACTGGCTACGTTTTGCAGTGTAAGTTTATGTAGCAACTTTATGTATTAATTTCTTTTCTTTCTCTCTTTCTCTCCGCCCTTTTCTCTTTCTCTGTCTCTTTTAAGTGAATAATATTTATTCTACGTATATATCCTCCGCCGCGTGCGTATGTTATATATGATTGTGATTTCCCCACTAAAGTAGACATACTATAATGCAAGTTATAATGATGCGATACATTTTTATAATTAATTGTTGAAAAGTATTTACGAATATTTATAAATTAAATAAATCGTGGTCAGTCAGTATTTTATCCATCACTACAGATATACATAAAAAGGTCGATATAATCGACAACATATTCCTTAAGACAGTTCAGTCATTATTTTTGTAAAAATTTTTTTATTTTCTCTCTCACGTGTAGTGTCTCTGAATAAAGATATAATTATTTTTAGGTGTTAAAAACATCGTGTGGCTATATATCGTTTTTAATAACAAAACATGATTGAAGATCACGATAAATATTACTTTTTTTTTATTACATAAGTGAAGATGCATGATTTTTGTGTTAAATAGTGAATAACAATTGTATTTAGTAATTGTCAGTATCAGTAGAAATAAAATTTTGTATTGTCTATTAATTATATCTCTGTTTATCTACGTTTGCATGTTACATTCAAAGAAAGAATGCAAATCTATAATTTAAAATCGCCTTTACTGAATGTCTTTTAATAATATTATATTCAGTTATAATGTTTTATCGATTTTTGTGTTACTGGCACTTTACAAAAGTATCACAGTAAGATGAATATATCTACGTTACTACGACGATAGAATTTATCTCATTTGTTCCAATTTCAAGTAGAGACTTGTTTTCAAGGTACAGAACACATTAGTTATCTCGTTACGAGAATATTGCCGAATAAAAGTAACCATAATTTAGAAAATTGATGTTTTATATTCTTTAAAATATCGTAATTTTATTATTACCGTATTTGTATGAACAATAACTAATCGTAAGATACTTTGGTCTGCTTACTAGATATAATATTGCATTCATCCGTATTGCGATATATCTTGAAAAGAAATATTCGAAAAGTCCGTACACCACGCAATTGTTATTATTTCTTTTCGACTATAATATTTCTGTATTCTTGAGTTCGATGTATAGAACTCCATTAATAATGAAATAACGTTATCTCTCATTTCGGAGTAAACGCATCATAATGAAGCAACATAAAATACGGCAAAATTTTTTAGACAAACTTGACAACCTCATGATATACCGCGATGCAATATTTTCTATCTCTTGTTAGATCAGAAATAAACGTTTTTATGACTTATTGCACGTCTGTAAAGTTTATTGACGATATGAACGGTCGTAATAAACTGGGGATAGCATTTTTAATATTTAATGCCGCAATTTGACGTGACTGCCGGGTTTTTGCTCTTCTATGGGAAGCATGCGCATTTATTTTGCACTACATGTTGAGAAGAACGGAACGATTCTTTTCACGTCAGTTTTTGATATGGACATTACGGAATCTACAGGTTACCGAGGTATTAATTTCATAAAACATATATTCTGTTAACGCGTGATTTTCACGTCTAACGAATGAATTAGATTAATTATAAAATAAAATTGTATATAAAATTGTCAGATTTTGTGTGGGCAGTCGAACTTCATCGCTTGGGTATGGAAATGATTGGCTTGTGGCCGAAAACGGATAAATTTATTAAGAAATACCAGTGGCTAGAATTTCGGGTCGGTATTATTTTAATTTTATTAATAATTATTTTTCTTCCGACGATGTGTACCTTTATGAACGTTTGGGGTAATATGGTACTCGTAATAGACAGTTTGCATATCGCATTACCCATGGTGACAATAATAGCGAAATATGTTGTTATACGATGGAAACGAACAGGTAATGCAAAATTATATTTAAATCAGAATCCATAGCATTATATTTTATTGCATTATTAAATCAACATGTATATGATTTATCATGACTTTTATACATTGCTGATTCTAATATCAAAAACCAGATATTATATGTATGTGATTTACACTAGTATAACAGCGGTATGTCGAAATAAAGTGGATGCAGTTATGCAATAAGGAACCAAGCGTAGTTTTCGAGATTTTTAGTTCTGCTTTGCAAACCTAATCGTAGACAGAACAAGAACTTTTCTAAAACTTTGTGAGGTAGCTTGTAGGTCGGTCATTATACTTGAGATAACGTTGGAACCGAATTTTATTTCTAATATATCGTGATATTTACTCGTGAAATTTACTAGCGGAAAAGTAATGGCCAGTCTACAATGTGTCGTTAGTCGTTAGTCAGATGTCGGGAGGAGAGAGTCAGAAGAAATAGTCATAAGCGTATCGTAAGGCAATCGGAAGTCTGTAATCGGTGATCGTAAGAGACGGCATTTGACCAATCGCTTACGATCGCCGATTACAGACTTCCGATCACCTTAATCCCGTTTCACACTACGTATCGCGGATCGCGGATCGGAATTCAGCCAATCATAGATGAGCTGCTCGTCTACGATTGGCTAGATTACGATCCGCGATCCGCAATCTCAATCCGATCTGCGTCCGCGATACGTAATGTGACACTTTACGATACGCTATGACTTTTTCCGACTCTCTTTCGACATCTGACTAACGACTAACGACTCATTGTAAACTGGCTATAAGGTTTTGGAGTTTGTTCCGTATTGCAAAACTGCGCGTCCTATTATAAAATATATATATTATTTTCTTTTAAGTTCAAATGCTCAAAACTAACAACATATACTTATAAATTGTTCAATATTATAACATGTTAACAATATTTATATTTTATTTGTATTTATTTATATTTTCAAGTTCTTTTCGCGATTATAAATATGATGGCGGAAGACTGGATAGCATTCAAGCACTTTACAGAGAGAACTGTGATGATAAGACGAGCACGAAGTGCTCGATTAATCATGATAATTGGATACATTTTTGCGGTAATAGGATTTCTCACCGTAACCATTCCTCCTTATTTTGGCATTCCAATACTACACACAACCAATTTCATGAATCGGAGCAAATTATTACCGCTGGCGACGTATCACTTCTATGATACAGATAAAAGTCCGCAATATGAAATGACATTTCTTATTCATACTATATCAATTTTATTAGCAACTACCATTTACATGTCTATAGATATTTTTTTGGTGCTAATAATTCTTCACACTTGTGGTCAGTTAGAAATCTTCAGATGTCGATTAGTTAGTTTGGTCGTGTGCAAAAATTTTAATAAAGTTCTAAATAACATCATAGCAACCCATGTACGACTTATCAGGTATGAATTATTAATGCGACAATAAGAAGTTTAACAAAACAGCTTTAGGAATTGAAAAAATGTCTATATGATTTAAAATTTTAAACGTTATATTATTTTATTTACAATACAGAATGATATTGAATCAATGATATTTTATGTTCAAACTTTAAATACATAATGAGTGTCTCTAAAATATAGAAAAGTATTTCGTGATTAGTCCTGACTGCCAAAATAAGAAATGAAAGTTTCTATAAACATATCCGAAAATGTTTAGTTTATTAAATATCTATGTATAGATATATATTATCTACAAAAAATTAATTTTGTATATATGACCAATAATTTTAAAATAACAGCTATGTTAACTTTTCAAAAACAAATAATTCAAAAGCGGGATATTTTATCAATCATTTTAAACATTAAATTCTGATTTGGATGTCAAAAATACATTATCGAAAATGTTCCTTATATTTTACATACATCTTGTATATTTCTATATGTATACATATACTTTTCTTAATTTTAATGTGAAAATTCAAATATTCTTATTTCTATAGATTTGCTGAAAATATTGATAATATGTACTCTTTAATGATGTTAATAATGATACTTTATTTTGGTATTGTATTTTGTCTAAACGGCTTTTTATTGACTGTTGTAAGTTCCAAATATGAAAAAATATTTTAATAGATACATATATACGTTTCCTTATATTTTTATAAGTTATGCATTTCAGTTTCTTATTAATAAAAAAACAGATAAAGTTGCTGTTACAGAAATGTACTATACGACAATTTTTCTTATTTCTTTGTTGATGAATACTTTTCTTTATTGTGGCGCAGGAGAGCTTATAACGGAGCAAGTAAGTTGTACAATATGTATATGTGTTTGTTGTATGCACGTGCGTGCATTTATAATTATTTGTAGTATTACGTCTATTAGACACCTTGTATGTACAAATGTAATATACGCTTAATATATTGTATAACTTGTAGCTGTATAATTTTAATACGTCAGTATATTTTTAAACATATTATAATAAAAAATCTGTCCTCGTCATTGTTACATATGTTGGCTATTGTTGTCGGATAGGAAAAACTGTTAAAAACTATTTTTTTGTGTACATATATGTTTAACAAAAGATCATCCCTCTATTAACATTAAGTAAAATGCAAATTCAATTAACATTAAATAAAATGCAATTAAGTTAAATGAGCTTCTCGTTTTCCTTTTGATCAAATCTGATCACATAAGTGAGTTGTGAGCCCGACTTAATTTTTAAATATATTTTTGGAAATAATCTTCTTTGAATGACATGACATTATTATAATGTACTATTACATATGTATCTGTTAAGAGCAATTCAGTACATCGTGCTCTGTGCGATCTTGAATGGTATAAATTGGAATCAAGAAAGGCGAGAAATCTTATTTTGTTAATGATACGAACCAACCATCCTTTTCGTGTCACTGCAGGAAAAGTTATTCCATTAACACTGGCTACGTTTTGCAGCGTAAGTTTATTTAGAATCATTATGTATCAAAGTAAAGAAATCATGGTCAGTCAGTATCTTAATCTTTATGACAGCTGTACATAAAAATCAATGTAATCGGCAACGTATTCTTTAAGGCACTTTAGTTCATATTATTTTTATAAAATTTTTTTTGTCTTCGTAATGTCTAAATAAAGATATATAATTAATTTTATAAATATATAATTTTTTTTAGCTATTGAAAACTTCGAGTGGATATATATCGTTTTTACTAAGAAAACATAATTAAAGATAAATGTACTATTTATTACGTGAAAGAACTTATAGATGTATTTGTAGTTAATAATAGATACAAATAAATGACAATTGTACATAGTAATTGTTAGAAGAAATAAAGCTTTGTTTTATTTATTAAAGTCCTTTATGTATTATAAATTATATTATGTTTTTATAATGTGACAATATTTTCATTGTTTGTCACTAGAATACTTTTAATGGAGACTTGACGTTTATATATTACGTTCAAAGAAAAGACAAGTCTATAGTTTAAAATTGCCTTTACTATATATGTCTCTCAATAACATTATATTCACATTAATAAGGTTTTATCCATATTATGTTACTTGCATTTTAGTAAATTAATACGGTTAAATGAATCTATCTACCTTACTGTCTACTCACTATCTATTTACTGATATATCTACTTTACTACATCGATAGGATTTATCCTATCTGTTCCAATTTCAAGATTTGAGTGGCAGACTTATTTTCAAAGAACAGAACACATCGTTTATCTTGTTGCGAAAATATTGCCGAATAAAAACCGCCATATCTTAGAAAGTTGAAGTTTTATATTCTTTAAGATATCGTAATTTTATCAAAGAAATTGTATGAAAAATAAATAATCGGAAAATACATACTTTGGTCTACTCACTAGATATAGTATTGTATTTGTCTGTGTTATGATAGATGTAGCTTGAGAAGAAATATTTGAAAAGTCCATATACCACGCAATTGTTATTTCTTTTTGGCTACAATGTTTCTGTATTCTGGAGTCTGATGTATAGAATCCTATTAAAAGTGAGAAATGGCGTTATTTCTTATTTCTGGAGTAAGCGCATACATAATGAAACAACGCAAAGTATGAAAAAAATTTCCAGGCAAGTTCGATAAACTTATAATATACCGCGATGAAATATTTTCTACCTCTCCTCTTACTAGACTAGACATAAACTTATTGTTCACGTGTAAAGTTTCTTGGCGATATGAACAGTCGTAATCGAGGGATAGCATTTTTAATATTTAATGCAGCGTTTGACGAAACTGCTGGGTTTTAGCTCTTCTATGGAGAGCATGCGCGTTTATTTCACGCTACATAGTGGGAGGAACGCGACAGTCTTTTTCACATTAGTTCTCATGGACATTAAGGAATCTTCCGGTTATAGAGGTACTAATTGTGTATGACATTTTTATTACTTATTATTCGTATTCTACATGTCTATTCAATAAGTTAGTATAGTTTTGCTTTATGAATTTATCCTTTGCATCGTATTTTTATTACTATTTGTTGCGATTAATCTTTTAAATCTACATATTAATTTGTAATTATTTTATGCAAATCCTTTGTTTTATATAAAATTTTGTTAGATTTCATGTGGGCAGTTGAAATACATCGCTTAAGTTTGGAAATGTTGGGCTTGTGGCCTAAAGATGTTATGGTTTCTGTAAGAAGTTTATGGTCAGAACTTCATGCAAGCATTATTTTAATTTTATTAATATTTGTTTGTAATGTTCCGACGATATGTACGATTATAAAAGTTTGGGGCGATATGGTACTTGTAATCGACAATTTACGTCTTATGTTACCTCTGCTGATAGCATCAGTGAAATATGTCATTATGCGATGGAAACGAACAGGTATGTCTAGAATTATTTAAAATTTTCAACATTTTATTTCATTTCATTACTCCGTGAATCGTTATGTTATAATTAATTTATTATCACAAACATATATTCCGAATAGTAATAATGTCACAAATCAAGAATTATTTGTCAGTTATTCCTGTAAAGCAATATGCATCGAAATATATAACAATATATATCAATATTTTAAAAATATGTAGTTTTTTTAGTTAGGGAGTTTACAAATAACACTCATATATACTTCACATAATATCTACTCATATAATATCTTTATAATAATGCTTATATAAGTAGTTTAATATTTTGACATATTAACATATAGCTTTATGTATATTTTCAAGTTCTTTTATCGATTGTAAATATGATGGCGGAAGATTGGATGGCATTCAAATCGGATGCAGAGAGAGCTGTGATGATAAGGCGAGCACGAACTGCTCGATTAATCATGATAATTGGATATGCTTTTATCCTAATCTCGCTTCTCATAATAACTGTGCCTACTTATTTTGGCATTCAAGTATTGCACATAGGGAATTTGACGAAGCAGAGCAAACCCTTACCACTGGAGACGTATCATTTTTACGATACAGATAAGAGCCCGCAGTTTGAGTTGACATTTTTCTTTCATGTTTTAACAATGTTGTTAGCGAGTACCACTTATATGGCTGTAGATATCTTTTTATTACTAATTATTCTTCATATTTGCGGCCAGCTAGAGAATTTTAGGTATCGACTAATTAGTTTGGTCTCATGCAAAAATTTCAACAAAAGTTTAAATGACATTGTAGTGTTCCATTTACGCCTTATCAAGTAAGAACTTTTATTATAATAATGAAATTTTGCACAAAATAACTTTAGCAATGTTATTGAAACATTTATTACAACAGAAAAAAATCTAAATTTTAAAAATTTGTCAATACATCAACTTTTTAAATATTTTTTCTGCAGATTTGCCAACTATATCGAAAATACATACTGTTTAATGATGTTAATAATGATATTTCATTTTGCTATTGTATTTTGTTTAAGCGGCTTTCTATTTACTATTGTAAGTAAAACAAAAATGTAAGAAAATATTTTAATGCATATGTATACACTTCTTCATTTTCTTATAATTTATACATTTCAGATACTTAATGAGAGAAAAATTAATGAAGCTATTATTATACAAATATTTCACTCAATATTTTTTATTATTATTCTATTGATGAATACTTTTTTCTATTGTGGTGCGGGAGAACTGGTAATGGAACAAGTAAGTTACATAATAAAATTTCTAAATATGTATTATAAATTTAATGTTTTAGTCATGATGGAAAAATAATGTCCATATATTAGAATATTTTTAGAAATTACTGAAACCATTTTACTCGTTATAGTTATGTTGCCATTTGTTATCAAATTTGATATCATATTATTATAAGAAAAATACTGAACATTTGTTTTATATAATAAAAAAATTTCTGTAACAACATTAATTAAAATGTGAATTTGTTCCAATTACATGAACTTGCTGTTCTAAATTTTTTTCTAATCAAAATAAAAATTAATTAAAATTTACAAATCCTTATTAATGTTTCTTAATAGAAGTCATCTACTTTGAAATGACATAGACATTAATATGTTCTGACACATGTATTTATCAAGTGCAACGCAGTACATCGTGGTATGTGCAATCTTGAATGGTACAAATTGGAATCTAGAAAGGCGAGAAATCTTATCTTATTAATGATACGAGCCAACCATCCTTTTCCCATCTCTGCAGGAAAGATTATTCCATTAACAATGGCTACTTTTTGCAGCGTAAGATTATTTAGAATTTTCATATTTTAATTCTAAACTTTTGCAGAAAACATTAACTTATATAATGCAACTTATTTGTGTTTATTACACGCATAATTATGTATACGTAATACATATAATTGTGTAACTTTTTAATGACAATTTTATTTATTAATTGAATCTCAAATATAAACGATAAACATCAATATT
The DNA here is from genome assembly GCF_030848805.1 of Temnothorax longispinosus. Taxonomy (NCBI): domain Eukaryota; kingdom Metazoa; phylum Arthropoda; class Insecta; order Hymenoptera; family Formicidae; genus Temnothorax; species Temnothorax longispinosus. Next base: position 4,201,967 of record NC_092359.1, read on the forward strand.
CTGATCTCTATAATATATGTATATACATGAAAGTCAAAGTAATTGACGAAATATTTTTTAAGGCATTTTAGCCACCATCTTTTGATATCTTTAAATATAAAAATTTTCCTTAACTTTCTCTAAGTAATTTCTCTAAATAAAGATAATTGTTTTTAGATATTGAAAACATCGTGTGGCTATATATCTTTCTTACTGACAAAACATGGTTGAAGATCGCGATGATATATGATTTAATATTTATTTACGAAAGTAGTGGATGTGTTTGCATTAAATAATTGCGAGTATATAGAACCCTATTAAAAATACAATTACGTCATTTTTTATATCGAAGTAAACGCATACACAATAAAGCAATACAAAAAAATTTTTAGATAAATATTAGGCAAACTTAAGATATATTGCGATGCAATATTTTCCATTTCTTGTCTTATTAGATCAGACATGAACGTTTTCATGACTTACTATACACTTGTAAAGTTTTTTCTTATGATATTAACAGATAATCAACTGAGGATGAAAGCGGCACACTTTTAATACTTAGGCTGAAGACCGCGATAATACATTAATATTTATTATTTACGAAAGAAATGAATACGTTTGCCAATTATATATTTACAAGTTCTAGACAATTAATTGTTACGATAGAAATAAACTTTATGTTTTATGTGTTTGCTATCGATTGGAAATTATATTATTAAATATTTTGTGACATGGCGATATATCACTGTTCGTCACAGGATTAGTTCAATAGAGATGAAACTTTCGTACATGTTTAAAAAAAAATAAATCGTTAGTTTAAAATCTTCTGTATAATAGTGTATGTTATTTCTCAATAAAATTATCTTTAATGATAATGATTTCAGCAATTATTTTTTGTTAATTTTGTTGCCGAGTTTTATCGAATCGATATGAGAAGATGAATAACATATATATTGATACAACTGTGAGAGTTTTACCACTTCTACTTTTGCGAAAAGATTCGAAGTGGACCGGCTGTCTTATCTTCGAGACACGGAAACACGCGAAGATGTTTAATTATTTCGTAGCAAGAATGTTGTCGCACTTTTGAAAACCACGTCATAGAGTTGTAACATTGCAGTACATTATAAAGTCGGAGTTTTATGCTGTTATAGCTGTTCATAACCGACGTTCCACTAAAAGATATGTATAAACAATAAATAATTCTGAAATATTATGATCTGCTTGATAGAGATAATAACGCGTTCATTCATGTGTGTTATGACGGACGCATCTGACTTTTCAAAAGACGTTCAAAAGGTATGTATAATGCCATGCAATGTCGTGTTATCTTATTTCTTTATCACAACGTTTCGGAGTTCTTATGGATTCTTATTCGATATATAGAATCCCGTTGAAAATGCGATTACGCTATTTTTCATTTCGAAGTAAACGCATATATAATGAAACAAAATACGAAAAAACTTTGTAAACGAACATTCGCCAAACTTTTAATATACTGCGACGCAATATTTTCATCTCTTCTTTTATGAGACCAGACGTAAACAATTTTTATGATCTGTTATATGCTTGTAGAGTTCTTTTTTGCACTACCAACAGCTATAATCAACTGGGGATAGCATTTTTAATATTTAATGCGCCTGACGAGGCTGCCGAGTTTTTGTACTTTGTATGGAGACTCTCCATTGGAGAGCATGCGCGATGATCGCTTTACATTATATAGGGAGGAAGAACGGGACGATCATCTTCATGTTAGTCTTCGACATGGACACGGAGTCTTCGGGTTATAAAGGTACGAATCCTATATCCTGTATTTTTTGTTAATTAAGCGTGTTCGATATATCTAATAAATAAATTATTATTTTGCATCGTAAATCCATTTTTATCATCACGTATTATTGCTACCTTACGATTAATCTTTTAATAATTATAATTTATTAATTTGTTAGATTATTTTATTTAAATCTTTTATTCTCTCCGTACAAAAAATTGTCAGATTTCGTATGGGCAGTTGAATTACATCGTTTGTGTTTGGAATTGATCGGTTTATGGCCTACAGCCGATGAAGTTTCTAAGAAAAAATTGTGGTCCAATATTCGCGTAGGCTTTATTTTCATTACTGTGATAGTCGTCTCTGGTGTACCACTTGTATGGGCGCTTATACGAGTTTGGGGCGACATGGTACTTATGGTAGATAATTTACGAGTTACATTACCTCTTATAATGGTTTCATTCAAATTTGTTATTATACGATGGAAACGTAAAGGTATGTGTTATATTAATTGATGTAAAATATCTCACCTTATATATTTTATTTCTATACTAAACTATTATATGATATTTATTACTAGAGGAAAGTGCCCTATTATGAGATAGGATTCTAATATGAGATGGTGGGGTTCTTTCATGGTGGAATCAACAGATGGGGCCTATATAGATAGGGCCTTTTATTATAGCTTAACATATTTCATATTAGAATCCTGTCTCATAATAGAGCACTTTCCTCTACTAATGTATTAAATTATGATATTAGAAACAAGATCTACGTGATTTATTTTTCTTCTTCTCTCCTTTTCTTTCTCCTTGTGCAATCAATATCAAAATTAAATTATCAAGTGTTTATATTACTTTCCTTCTCTATCTCTCTTTTTGATAGTTTAGTTGTACTTAATTGTTAACTCTCGAGCCTCTCTAGAACCAAGAGTCGATCCATGTTCATGTGATGTTTATGTAATATCTGTGTTTGATGGCTCGGGAGTTAAGAAATAATTATAATTATAGTTGTAAATAATTTTATATGTTTGCACATTATCAATATTATTTTTTTTTTATTTCCAAGTTCTCCTATCTATTGTAAACGCGATGGCGGAGGATTGGATAGCATTAAAGTTAAGCAAAGAGAGGGATGTGATGCTAAAAAATGCACGATTTGCTCGATTACTCATAATTTACGGATATGTTTTAATGACATCAGCATTTATCATGCAAATCATTTTTCCTTGCTTTGGCATAAAAATGAGACACGTAACAAATCTCACCGATCGAAACAAACCGCTACCGCTGCAGACGTATTACTTCTACGACACTGATAAAAGCCCGCAATTTGAACTGACATTTCTTGTTCAAGCCATAACACTTTTTCTAGCAGCTATTATTTACGCGGCAGCAGATGCTCTTCTTGGGCTCGTAATTTTTCACATCTGCGGCCAATTAGAGAATTTCAGACACCGTCTAGTCAATTTGGTTTTGTGCAAAAATTTCAACCAAGCTCTGAATAACAACATAATGTGTCATTTACGACTCATCAGGTGTGGATTTTGGCTATGACAATAGCATGCCAAATAATCAACAAAACTTCTAACGAAATTAGTTTTTGCACTTTTACAATACTACAATTTCTTTGAACGTTAAAATTTTCATGTCTGTAGTGTTATAAATATTAATTTGTAATATTAAATTATATAATACTAGCATCTTTTGTCAAAATTTATTCGGCTAAAATTGTTATTTTAATTTTTAATGAACTATAATAAATTAATAATAGCCTATAAAAACTGTTAATATTATTTTTTAAATTAAGAAACGTCTGATGAATAAAAAGTTAGTAAATAATATTAGTTATTTACAATTAATTTTTAAATGTACAAATCTTGTTAAATGTAGAATTTTATTAGCTTTAAAATGACATTTCTATTTAATTATCAGTTCTGCTTCTAGGTTTGCCGATGACATTGAAAACACATTCTCGTTAATAATGTTTGGATTGGTACTTTATTTTTGCAGTGTATTTTGTTTATTCGGATTTTTATTTCTTACTGTGAGTTCCAGTGAAACGAAGAAATAATGTACCGAAAATATTTTAATTCTTACGCGTTTCTTTATGTTTGAAATGTATATTTATGCAATATATCTTGTGTGAGTCCATAAACTATTATATGTTTAACTTATATCAATTTGTGTTTTACTAATTAGCGAGATATATTATTTAGATAATTACTGATCGAGAGATAAATAACGCAAGTGGCCTACAAGCATGTTACTTGGCATTAGGTGTTCTTATGTTATTTACATATACGTTTCTCTATTGCGGTGCAGGAGAACTTGTAACAGGACAAGTAAGTTATACATTTATACAATTACATTAGTAAAAAGTACGTAATATAAGTGTACGTAATATAAAAAATAAATTAAAATAAAATTATACATATAATCTGTATTAACGTACATACGTGTCTCAATACTCTCAATATACGTAGATTAATATTTGTCGCAACTTATATTGAAATAATATGTGTATTCATACGTTACATGTATATCGCATTTGTTAAGTGTGAAGCTGTATATCGTGCAATATGTGATCTTGAGTGGTACAAATTGGAATCAAGAAAAGCGAGGAATCTTATTTTATTAATGGTACGAGTCAGCAAACCGTTTTGCATCACTGCAGGAAAAATTTTTCCCTTAACAATGGCTACATTTTGCAGCGTAAGATATAATAATTTCTACTTTAACTTTTTGCTCTTTCGTACCAAATACAAATCTTATTTCCCTATTTAACACGTTCCATGCCGCCATGAGTAGCCCACGTTGTATTTTTCGTTCAGGCTGTTTAACGTTTTGGCTATAAAGAAAAAAAATAATCATGAAATATTTTGTGATATTATATGTGAGTGCTTAATTATGATTTATGGTGCAATATTGGTATTGTAGCCCATAACATCACACCATGCAGCCCTGCGATCATGTTTTCGATTTGAGATATCGAATCACTACAATCTTTTATTTCTTACTTTATTTAAGAATTATCGATTGATATAGAAATGTTAACAAGCTGGGCACAATAATTACAAGAAATTTAACTACAAAAGTTGTAATATTTTCTAAGCACTATCCCAACTATATTCACGTATATCCTGTTTTAACGTAAAACAGCGTTATGTATCACTTTAGTTATAAAATATTTATTGATTAAATAATTATTAATAAACGTTTGTATAAAATATTAATTTTGTTAGATAATTAATTTAAAAAGTATTCTTGCTGTGTTCTGAATTGCATTTAGCACATTAGGCCTTCATCATTATAACAATAACAATTTTTTAGTCATTATAAAATACATTTTATTTTACAAGTATAATAACCATGCCACATTGGTTATGGGTAATCCACGTGGGCGACAAATAATTAAAATTAGTCCGGCTCGGGACATGTTAATGCTCTTGTACAAAAGCAGTCTATTATAATACTAAGCAAACATAAATGTGAAAAATTGTTATAATTATTATTATAACATAGTATAAAAGTATAACTAAGGTTATTTTTGCGGATATTTTTTTCTTTCATGTTATATCCAAATAATAATATATACTTTCTTTCAGCTTTTAAAAACGTCGGCTGGATATATATCGTTTTTGCTGGCAAAGGGAAGTTGAAAATTACGTTAATATACTCTTATTCAGTCATTCTATAGGAAAGACGAATGTATATCCAATAAAATATTTCCAGACAAAAGCTAATAATTATGTCTATTTATAGCTAATAAAAATAAAATGTTATTCACATCGATGTTTATTATTTGGAAATTATATTATTATGCATCTTGATACGTGACAATTTTCAATATTTATTAGGAAAATAATTTAATTGAGTTCAAAGATTTGTATGTTGCATTTCTCTTAAAAAAACACTTTCAAACGGTTTAAATAATTTTTTAATTATCAGCATTCTTTGTGTGTATAACTAAATTTAGTGACAATAATAAATTGATGTAAGATGGATCAACCTATATGAATATTTTGATGGGATTATTACTGCTTGCTTTAATTTTATAAAGAAATGAAAAGAAGATCGATAAATGGTCATTCTTGTGGTGCAAAAACGTCAATTTTTCTAATTTCGTAAAAATAATTAATATTTTGAATGCTTATGTACGATTGCTGTTTTCTTTAAATCACGGGCAAATGTCAAAGAGAAAATTTTAATCAGATGTTTAAAGGGCACAGTCGTTTTATACAAAAAATTTTTTTTAAAATACGAAAAAACTTAAAAAATAACTATAAAAAATACGTATCTATTACAGTTTTTACTCGATAATAGATTCATCTTCTGCGTTATATAAACAAATATATCTTTATAATAATTACATTTGAAACATACGATAACGATGATGTATTATCCAGGTCTATAAACTGCAGCTTCTTACATTTTCGTAGCTATTACTTTGTTACAAGAAACTTTCACGACAAGCTCGTTAAATTTGCAAAGTACTGCGACGGAATATTTCCTATCTCTCGTCTGTGCATAAACGCTTTTTATAACTTTTTGAACGTTTGTAAACTTTTTTTAGACGAGTACCTATGGTCAATTGGGGATAGCATTCTTAATATTTAATGCGCCTGACGAGGCCGCCGAGTTTTTGTACTTGTATGGAGAGCATGCGCGATGATGATCGCTTTACATTATATGGGGGGGAAGAACGGGACGATCATCTTCATGTTAGTCTTCGATATGGACACGGAGTCTTCAGGTTATAAAGGTACTAATCCTATATCATGTATTTTTTGTTTATTAAGCGTGTTCTTTATATCTAATAAATAAATTATTATTTGCATCGTAAATCCATTTATATCATCACGTATTATTGCTACCTTACGATTAGTCTTTTAATTATTACAATTTATTAATTTGTCAGATTATTTTATCTAAATCTTTTATTCTTTCCATATACAAAAAATTGTCAGATTTCGCATGGGCAGTTGAATTACATCGTTTGGGTTTGGAATTGATCGGTTTATGGCCTATAGCCGATGAAGTTTCTAAGAAAAAATTGTGGTCCAATATTCGCGTAGGCTTTATTTTCATTACTCTGATAGTCGTCTCTAATGTACCGCTTGTATGGGCGCTTATACGAGTTTGGGGCGACATAGTACTTATGGTAGACAATTTACGAATTACATTACCTTTTATATTGGTTTCATTCAAATTTGTTATTATACGATGGAAACGTAAAGGTATGTGTTATATTAATTGATGTAAAATATCTCACTTTATATATTTTATTTCATACTAAACTATTATATGATATTTATTACTAGAGGAAAGTGCCCTATTATGAGATAGGATTCTAATATGAGATGGCGGGGTTCTTTCATGGTGGAATCAACAGATGGGGCCTATATAGATAGGGCCTTTTAGCTTAACATATTTCATATTAGAATCCTGTCTCATAATAGGGCACTTTCCTCTATATACTAATGTATTAAATTATGATATTAGGAACAAGATCTACGTGATTTATTTCTCTTCTTCTCTCCTTTTCTTTCTTCTTTTGCAATCAATATAAACATTAAATTATCAAGTGTTTATATTACTTTCCTTCTCTATCTCTCTTTTTGATAGTTTAGTTGTACTTAATTGTTAACTCTCGAGCCTCTCTAGAACCAAGAGTCGATCCATGTTCATGTGATGTTTATGTAATGTCTGTGTTTGATGGCTCGGGAGTTAAGAAATAATTATAATTATAGTTGCAAATAATTTAATATGTTTGTACATTATCAATATTTTTTTTTTTTATTTCCAAGTTCTCCTATCTATTGTAAACGCGATGGCGGAGGATTGGATAGCATTAAAGTTAAGCAAAGAGAGGGATGTGATGCTAAAAAATGCACGATTTGCTCGATTACTCATAATTTCCGGATATGCTTTAATGACACTAGCATTTATCATGCTAATCATTTTTCCTTGCTTTGGCATAAAAATAAGACACATAACGAATCTCACCGATCGGAACAAACCGCTACCGCTACAGACGTATTACTTCTACGACACTGATAAAAGCCCGCAATTTGAATTGACATTTCTTGTTCAAGCCATAACAATTTCTATAGGAGCTATTATTTACACGTCGGTAGATGCTTTTCTTGGGCTCGTAATCTTTCACATCTGCGGCCAATTAGAGAACTTCAGACACCGTTTAGTCAATTTGGTTTTGTGCAAAAATTTCAACCGAGCTCTGAATAACAGCATAATGTATCATTTACGACTCATCAGGTGTGGATTTTGGCTATGACAATAGGATCCAAAATAATCAACAAAACTTCTGACAAAATTAGTTCTTGCACTTTTACAATACTACAATTTCTTTGAACGTTAAAATTTTCATGTCTATAATGTTATAAATATTAATTTAACAATGGCTACATTTTGCAGCGTAAGATATGATAATTTCTACTTTAACTTTTTACTCTTTCGTACCAAATGCAATTTAACTTATTTCCCTATTTAACACGTTCCATGCCGCCGTGGGTGGCCCACGTTGTATTTTTCGTTCAGGCTGTTTAACGTTTTGGCTATAAAGAAAAAGAAAAACATAATCATGAAATATTTTGTGATACCATATGTGAGTGCTTAATTATGATTTATGGTGCAATATTGGTATTGTAACCCATAATATCACACCCTGCGATCATCGATTTGAGATATCGAATCACTACAATCTTTTATTTTTTACTTTATTTAAAAATTATTGATTGATATAGAAATGTTAACAAGCTGGGCACAATAGGTATAAGTTACAAGAAATTTAACTATACAAAAGTTTTAATATTTTCTAAGCACTATCCCAATTATGTTTACGTATATCCTGTTTTAACGTAAAACAGCATTATGTATCACTTTAGTTATAAAATATTTATTGATTAAATAATTATTAATAAACGTTTGTATAAAATATTAATTTTATTAAATAATTAATTTAAAAAATATTCTTGTTGTGTTCTGAATTGCATTTAGCCACATTAGGCCTTCATCATTATAACAATAACAATTTTTTAGTCATAAAAAACATTTTATATTACAAGTATAATAACCAAGCCACATAGGTTATGGGTAATCCCCGTGGGCGACAAATAAATAAAATTGGTCCGGCTCGGAACATGTTAATGCTCTTGATCAAAAGTAGTCAATTACTAAGCAAACTTAAATGTAAAAAATTGTTATAATTATTATTATAACATAGTATAAAAGTGTAACTAAGGTTATTTTTGCGGATATTTTTTTCTTTCATATTATATCCAAATAATAATATTCTTTCTTTCAGCTTTTAAAAACGTCGGGTGGATATATATCGTTTTTGTTAGCAAAGGGAAGTTGAAAATCACGTTAATATACTTTTATTCAGTTCTATAGAGAAGACGAATGTATATCTAATAACATATTTTCACAACACCTCCACGGAAAGTTCGATATTCCATGCCTGTAGAGAGGGGCGAAAGTGGCCAATTTTACGCCAGGGCTTACTTTTCTCCCTAGAGAAGAAAATTGATACTTTCCAGCTTTCCACCTGGCATAGCGGGCGGAAAGTAACCGCTATGCCGGGTGGAAAGTATCAATTTTCTTTCCTAGGTCGAGGAAAGTATGCCCTGGCGTGAAATTGGCCACTCTCGCCTCTCTCTATAGGCATGGAAGTCGAACTTTCCGTAAAGGTATTGTGAAAAATATTGTGTGCATCTCGGGTCGAAAGCTTTTTCAGACTCGTGTGATTTGCCGCCCTCACCTTCGGCTCGGGCGGCAAACTTCACACTCGTCTGAAAAACGCTACTTTCGCCCCTTGGTGCACAATATACTATTCCCGACAAAAACTATAATGATTATTTGTAATTATGGCTAATAAAATTAAAGGTTCGTGTTATTTACATCGATGTCTATCATTTGGAAATTATATTATTATGGATCTTGATACGTGACAATTTTCAATATTTATTAGGAAAATAATTTAATTAAGTTCAAAGATTTGTATGTTGCATTTATCTTAAAAAAACACTTTTAAACGGTTTAAATAATTTCTCAATTATCAGAATTCTTTGTGTGTATAACTTTTAGTGACAATAATAAATTGATGTAAGATGGATCAACCTATATAAATATTTCGATGGGATTATTACTGCTTGCTTTAATTTTATAAAGAAATGAAAAGAAGATCGATAAATGCTCTATCTTGTGATACAAAAACGTCAATGTTTCTAATTTCGTAAAAATAATTAATATTTTGCTTATGTACGATTGCTATGTTTTCTTTAAATCACGGGCAAATGTCAAAGAGGAAATTTCAATCGGATATTTAAAGGGCACAGTCGTTTTATACGGAAAAATTTTCAAAAATACGGAAAAACTTAAAAAATAACTGTAAAAAATATCTAATTACAGTTTATACTCGATAATAGATTCATTTTCTGCGTTATATAAACAAATATATCTTTATAATAATTACATTTGAAACATACGATAACGATGATGTATAATCCAGGTCTATAAACTGCAGCTTCTTACATTTTCGTACCTATTACTTTGTTACAAGAAACTTTCACGACAGGCTCGTTAAATTTGCAAAATACTGCGACGGAATATTTCCCATCTCTACTCGTTTGAGTATAACTCGCTTTTTATAACTTTTTCGAACGTTTGTAAACTTTTTTTACGAGACGAGTACCTATGGTCAATTGGGGATAGCATTCTTAATATTTAATGCGCCTGACGAGGCTACCGAGTTTTTGTACTTGATGTATGGAGAGCATGCGCGATGATCGTTTTACATTATATGGGGGGAAGAACGGGACGATCTTCTTCATGTTAGTCTTCGACATGGACGCGGAGTCTTCGGGTTATAAAGGTACGAATCCTATACCCTGTATTTTTTGTTAATTAAGCGTGTTCTATATATCTAATAAATAAATTATTATTTTGCATCGTAAATCCATTTATATCATCACGTATTATTGCTACCTTACGATTAATCTTTTAATAATTATAATTTATTAATTCGTTAGATTATTTTATTTAAATCTTTTATTCTCTCCGTATAAAAAATTGTCAGATTTCGTATGGGCAGTTGAATTACACCGTTTAGGTTTGGAATTGATCGGTTTATGGCCTATAGCCGATGATGTTTCTAAGAAAAATGCATGGTCTAATATTCGCGTATGCTTTATTTTCATTACTGTGATAGTCGTCTCTGGTGTACCGCTTGTATGGGCGCTTATACGAGTTTGGGGTGACACGGTACTTATGGTAGATAATTTACGAATTACATTACCTCTTATAGTGGTTTCATTCAAATTTGTTATTATACGATGGAAACGAAGAGGTATGTGTTATATTAATTTATGTAAAATATCTCACCTTATATATTTTATTTCTATGCTAAACTATTATATAATATTTATTACTACTAATGTATTAAATTATGATATTAGAAACAAGATGTACGTGATTCATTTTCTCTTCTTCTCTCCTTTTCTTTCTTCTTTTGCAATCAATATCAAAATTAAATTATCAAGTGTTTATATTATTTTCTTTCTCTATCTCTCTTTTTGATAGTTTAGTTGTACTTAATTATTAATTCTCGAGCCTCTCTAGAACCAAGAGTCGATCCATGTTCATGTGATGTTTATGTAATGTCTGTGTTTGGTTTGATGGCTCGAGAGTTAAGAAATAATTATAATTAGTTATAAATCATTTGAAGTTTGCATATTATCAATATTCTTCTTTCTTTTTTTGTATTTCCAAGTTCTTCTATCTATTGTAAACGCGATGGCGGAGGACTGGATAGTATTAAAGTTAAGCAAAGAGAGGGATGTGATGCTAAAAAATGCACGATTTGCTCGATTACTCATAATTTCCGGATATGTTTTAATGACATCAGCATTTATCATGCTAATCATTTTTCCTTGCTTTGGCATAAAAATAAGGCACATAACAAATCTCACCGATCGGAACAAACCGCTACCGCTGCAGACGTATTACTTCTACGACACTGATAAAAGCCCGCAATTTGAATTGACATTTCTTGTTCAAGCCATAACAATTTCTCTAGCAGCTATTATTTACACATCGGTAGATGCTTTTCTTGGGCTCGTAATCTTTCACATCTGCGGCCAATTAGAGAACTTTAGACACCGTTTAGTCAATTTGGTTTTGTGCAAAAATTTCAACCGAGCTCTGAATAACAGCATAATGTATCATTTACGACTCATCAGGTGTGGATTTTGGCTATGACAATAGCATGCCAAATAATCAACAAAACTTCTAAAAAATTAGTTTTTGCACTTTTAAAACACTAGAATTTCTTTGAACGTTAAAATTTTCATGTCTTATTCGTTATAAATATTAATTTGTAATATTAAATTATATAACACTAGCATCTTTTGTCAAAATTTATTCGACTAAAATTGTTATTTTAATTTTTAATAAACTATAATACATTAATAATAGCCTATAGAAACTGTTAATATTATTTGTTTTAATTAACAAACGGCTGAGTAAAAAGTTAGTATATAAATAATATTAAATTAAAGTTATTTACATTTAATTTTTAAATGTACAAATCTTGTTAAATGTAGAATTTTATTAGCCTTAAAATGACATTTTTATTTAATTATCAGTTTCTGCTTCTAGGTTTGCCGATAACATTGAAAATACATTCTCGTTAATGTTGTTTGGATTGGTACTTTATTTTTGTGTTGTATTTTGTCTATGCGGATTTTTATTTCTTAATGTGAGTTTCAATGAATAAACCAAATAATGTACTGAAAATATTTTAATTCTTACGCGTTTTTTTATTTTTGGAATGTATATTTATTATAACTTGTGTGAGTCTATGGTCTATTATATGTTTAACTTATATCAATTTGTGTTTTACTAATTAGCGAGATATATTATCCAGGTGATTACTGATCGAGTGATAAATGATGCGAGTGTCCTACAAGCATGTTACATGGCAGTTGCTGTTGCTAATTTATTAACGTATACGTTTCTTTATTGCGGTGCAGGAGAACTTGTAACAGGACAAGTAAGTTATATACGTCGGTTGGTACGAAAGTATATAATGCCTTCTAATATTTTTCTTTTGAATCTGGCGCCAAAAATTTTGCGTTTTATTGAGTTGTTACTTGAAGTCTCTAATTATATTATGTTAAGTGATGTTGTGATTACAGTTACGTTAGTGTGTCACACAAATAGTTCAAACTAGGGTGTGTTTTAGATATGCACGTAACAAATAAGAGCGGTGATTGAATTTCTTACCATGGAAGAAGTGAATCCTATTGAAATCCGTTCGTATTTCAGAAATGGTGTTATCATAAACATTTCTGAAACGCAAATAAATTTCAATGGTTGCCCAAGTAGCAGAGTGACGTCAAATGACGTATTAATAACGTCTTAATGACGTCTCTAACGTCAATAACGTCATCCTGGGTGCGTTCAGTAGAAAAAGCAACACAGCGAACGATCAGTAATTTTTTTAAATGATTGGACCTTGCCTTAAAATCTTCTCTGGATCCACGTGTAGAAACCAATCGTAATAAAGAATTATTGAGCGCTCATTGAGTTGCTTTCTCCGCTGAACGCAGCCATGAAACTCACTTCTTCCACGGTAAGAAATTCAATCACCGCCTTTGTCTGTTACACATATCTGCAACACATACCAGTTCAAACTGCTTGTGTGACACACTCATGTAAATGATCAGAATACCATTCATAACATAACTCAACTAGAGACTTCAAATAACAACTCATTGAAACGCAAAATTTTCTACGGCGCCAGATTCGAATAGGAGGCATTACTTTCGTACCGACCTTCGTATTTATACAATTACATTAGTAAAAAATTAAAATAAAATTATATAACCTGTACTAACGTACATATGTATCAATATACGTACATTAATATTCATGGGAACCTATGTTGAAATAATACGTGTATTTATACGTTACATGTACACATTTGTTAAGTGTGAAGCAGTATATCGTGCAATATGCGATCTTGAGTGGTACAAATTGGAATCAAGAAAAGCGAGGAATCTTATTTTGTTAATGGTACGAGCCAACGAACCGTTTTGCATCACAGCAGGAAAAATTTTTCCCTTAACAATGGCTACATTTTGCAGCGTAAGATATAATAATTTCTAGTTTAACTTTTTGCTTTCGTACCAAATACAATTTAACTTATTTCCCTATTTAACACATTCCGTGCCGCCGTGGATGGCCCACGCTGTATTTTTCGATGTGAGTGCATAATTATGATCTATGGTGCAATATTGGTATTGTAGTCCATAATATCATACCATGCCGCTCTGCGATCATGTTTTTGATTTGAGATATCGAATCATTACAATCTTTTATTTCTTACTTTATTTAAGAATTATCGATTAATATAGAAATGTTAACAAGCTGGGCACAATAGTTACAAGAAATTTAACTACAAAAGTTTTAATATTTTCTAAGCACTATCCCAACTATATTCACGTATATCCTGTTTTAACGTAAAACAGCATTATGTATCACTTTAGTTATAAAATATTTATTGATTAAATAATTATTAATAAACATTTGTATAAAATATCAATTTTATTAAATAATTAACTTGAAAAGTATATATTCTTGCTGTGTTCTGAATTGCATTTAGCCACATTAGACGTTCATCATTATAACAATAACAATTTTTTACTCATTATAAAATACATTTTATTTTACAAATATAATAACCATGCCGCATTGGTTACGGATAATCTACGTGGACGACAAATGATTAAAATTGGTCCGGCTCGGAACATGTTAATCTTGATCAAAAGCAGTCAATTACTAAGCAAACATGAATGTAAAAAATTGTTATAATTATTATTATAACATAGTATAAAAGTGTAACTAAAGTTATTTTTGCGAATATTTTTTTTCATATTATATCTAAATAATAATACCTAATATACTTTCTTTCAGCTTTTAAAAACGTCGGCTGGATATATATCGTTTTTACTAGCAAAAGGAAGTTGAAAATCACGTTAATATACTTTTATTCAGTCATTCCATAGAAAAGACAAATGTATATCCAATAAAATATTTTCAAACAAAAGCTAATAATTATGTCTAATTATGATTAATAAAAATAAAGTTTCGTGTTATTTACATCGATGTTTATCATTTATTGGAAATTATATTATTATGTATCTTGATAGGTGACAGTTTTCAATATTTATTAGGAAAATAATTCAATCAAGTTCAGAGATTTGCATTTCTTTTTTTGGGGGGGGAGGGAACACTTTCAAACGATTTAAATAATTTTTTAATTATCAGTAGTTTTTGTGTGTATAACTAAATTTGGTGACAATTATAAATTGATGTAAGATGGATCAACCTATATAAATATTTCGATGGGATTATTACTGCTTGTTCTAATTTTAGCAATTAAAGAGATGAAAAGAAGACGGATAAATGCTCAACGTAAACGTTTACATTATTTATGTCAATGTTGTATTCGTGTTGTATGTAATAATCAGTATAGTATTTCTTAATACATGAAATTTGCATTTGCTTAATAATCATATCTTTTTTTTAAATTTTATGTAAAAAAATGTTTTGAGTTCTGAAATATAAAATAAGTGAACTAATTATATATTTTTTATTTAATAACATTTTAAAACTTGCACATAACATTATTTATTATGACCAACATAAAACAATTCTCATATAATAATGATAATAACTTGATAGTAAACGTCGTTTTCGTATTATACTCTATAACTCTATATGATCGCATCGCGTTTATTACCTTGAAGAAAGTTAAAATTCGAAATATTCCAAGAAATATTCTCACCGATGTAGTTTATGAACTGCATCTTTTTTACAGCGTAATCGGCTTTCTTTTCCATGCAAGTTTTTTGTCCCCTTGTTGCCTCTACAGGAGGTCTATTAAAAATTCAACGACACGTCGTTGTCGTTGGTCACAAAATGATATGCGTGACGGAACATTATGGAGTTGGAAAAACTTGTATAACAAGTTCGATGAACATGCTACGACCCAACATATATCTTCCTGTTTATTAGTACACAGGCATTAATATTTTTTGTGATCAATTCTTATGCCCGTAAAGTTTTGTACGAACTGAAAAAACGCTATCAACTAGGGATAGTATTTGTAATATTTAATACATTCTTCAACGTAGTAACCATCTGTTATATTCACATTACGAGCATGCGTGTTGACCACTTTGCGCAACGAAGTTGCAATAACTGAATTTTTCCACACTAGTCTTCGACATGTACGTTACCGAACACTCGGGTTACAGAGGTATCGAGCATTTATCATGTATTATAATAATTTTCGAATTATAATGAATATTATAGATAATAATCTTTGTGCAAACTTGTGAATTACAGAAATGCATTAAAACAGAAAAACTATATTTTTTTTACTTACGCAGAAACTTTTCCTTTTGACATTATACATGTTCAGACTTTTTAATCGTGAATTGATTTACTATTTTGATCAGAGACTTTTAAGTTTTATATGAAAAATCATAGCCTATATTATACTGAAGTCTTAGTGCTTCTCAAATTATTAATTTTCAGAATTTTTTAAATATTTCTTATATTTATAACAATATTAAGTAAATATAATAAATTTAAATTAATTTGATATTGTAATATGGCCAAACATTTTAATTTTGTAACATTTAAACATTGCTAGATTTTGTGTGGGCAATTGAACTGAATCGACTCGGTTTGGAACTGATCGGTTTATGGCCAAGGACCAATGAGACAGTTAAGAATACCTTCGTTTCTGATCTTCGTATGGGCATGATTTTCTTTGTAATAACTTTCCTATCCATTATTCCTCTTTTATGCTCTTTTGTACAAGTTTGGGGCGACATGATACTTATGATAGACAACCTCCAAATTACTTTACCTTTAATAGTGATTTCGCTGAAACTTGTCATCATACGATGGAAGCGTACAGGTATGTCTGAAATTAATATACAGTTTAGGTTTAGACTTCTTCGTTTTTTGCTAGCTTCTTCGCCGAATTATTTATTATATTAAATTTCTAAACTGTATTTTGGTATATATCAGGATTGATGGTAAATTAATGGATAATGAAATATATTAATAAATTTTTTATTTATTTAGGAATAAGTAATTATAGAGCTTGCTAAGTATATAAATTTATACTTTTTCATATAAATTGCTAATGTTTTTTTATACATACAAGTTTATAATATTTTCAAGCTGTTGCACTTCTCGTAAATATGATGGCAGAAGATTGGATAAAATTAAAGGTACACTCAGAAAGAGACGTGATGATAAGACGAGCGCGAGCGGCGCGATTGATCATAATCTGTGGATATTTTTTGATGATATTCGTATTCGTCGTACTCATCGTTCTTCCTTCTTTCGACATACACTTCAGATATATTACAAATCTTACGGATCAGAAAAGACTGTTACCATTTCAAGCGTATTACTTCTATAACACAGATAAGAGTCCACAATTTGAACTCGCGTTTGTGATTCAAGCTACGACGGTGTTTGTAGCCGCAATATCTTATACTCCGGTAGACGCCTTTCTTGGACTCACGATCCTTCACATCTGTGGCCAATTGGAGAATTTCAAATATCGATTAGACAATTTGGTATTGTGTAAAGATTTCGATAGCACTCTGCGCAATAACGTAGAGACTCATTTACGGATAATAAGGTACTTCCATGGTTTATAATTGTCAGAATAGCGTCACGATAACATTATAAACAATAGATATTAGTAGTCATGGTATGAGAAATTTTGTTAATTCTTTCTTAATTAATTCTATTTTTTATGATCTCTCTTTTTCTCTCTCTTTCTTTTTGTATGTGAACTATTTAATGTAATTCTTTCTGTGTTCTATGTATTTACATTACATTAATAAATACAATTCTTAAACGTACCAACATGTATTTTGTTTCATTGAATATAAAATCTTTCTCAACATATTTGCATTTATAGGTTTGCCAGTAAGATTGAAGATATATTTACTTTAATGATGTTGGGATTAGTATTTTATTTTGGTATTGTATTTTGTCTATGTGGATTTCTATTGGTTACTGTAAGTGTGAATAAAAAGAGAGCCTAAAAAAAATATATATTAATTATGTGATTAATTAAAAATACAATTTTATTAATTAGCATTAATTAGCATAAATGTATTATTCAGGTGATTAATGGAGACGAGATAGGTGACATATCTCCTTCACGAGTATGCTTTTTGGTGATTGGAATCTTTACTCTATTGGCACATACATTGCTTTATTGCGGTGCAGGGGAAATTATAGCAGAGCAAGTAAGTTGTAATATTTATACTCATTAATAAATAAAATATAAACTTAACACTTTTTAGTTCATTTTTAATTTACATTGTAATCAATTTACACACACACATTTATATGTGTATAAAATAACAAATAGCATTATAACGGTGTTATAAGCTCAGTAATTCGTGTGTAGCTCATAAATACTATTTTTATAAACTTTAAATAAAATTAGGTTATTATATCACTTCTCAGATGTTCTTTACTTTTTTCTTATTTTCATCTTTAGATACAAACAAAGAATTAGTTAAAAATTCTACTTAATTTAAATTTATATTTATGGAATGTACTAAATGTTTAAATTTTATTGAATATAATAAAAATACTGAATCAACGCACTTATTCATATATATAATATGTGTTTATACGTGTCAAGTGTGAAGCAGTATACCATACTATGTGCAATCTTGAGTGGTACAAATTGGAATCAAGAAAAGAGAAAAATCTTATAATTTTAATGATACGGGCCAATAAACCTTTTCGTATCACTGCGGGAAAGATATTTCCACTAACAATGACCACGTTTTGTAGCGTAAGAAATTTTACTTATACAATTGATCTTAAACAAGTCTTAAACAAATATAGAAAATTAATAATATTGTACAGTTAAAATGTAACTTTTCTTACGTACTTAACGTAATCTTGTTCAAAGCTCTTTTAAACAGAGACTTGCTTTTCAGCTATTAAAGACATCCGGTGGCTATATATCTTTTCTCCTGGCAAAACGAGGCTAAAGTATAAAAATTACTAGTATATAGTTTGTTCCAAGTTGTAATGTAAGATTAAATACAAAATATTTTTAATTAAATAATTACTAATAAAGTTTAAGGCTCCAGGGTAGTCACCGCGGCCATATTGAATTTCTTGCTATCGAGGCGAGAAATTAACCTATTTTATGTTGCGGTATTTTCCAAAATAAAGACATTTCAATAAAAAAATCACTATAAATTGTTTCAGCACACTTCTAAAATTGACCGGATACTATTCTTTTCCCTCGACAATAAACAAATAGCCATAAAACAAAGCCTAAACATACGAAAAAACAAGCCGTTTGACGACTATCGAAAGGAGTGGAGAATGTTCCTTCCGCATATGTATTTCTTGCAAATCTTACCATACGGTCAATTTTACGAGTTTCACGAATACGTTAAACGTTATAGCACAAGTACAGAGCGAATAATAAAGAAATTTAACGCAACGCAAAATAGGTTGTCAACATGTCAGAAAGGACAGAATTCTCCATTGGAGAGAGTTCTTATTTCTGCCGCGACGGTACGACGCCACCGTGACTACCCAGGAGCCTTAACAGATAATTACCAATAAAATTTAATTGACTTCAAGAATAAAACGTTAATTTAATTGTATTAATTGTATTAATAATGTAAACGTAAACGTTTACATTATTTATGTCAATGTTATATTCGTGTTCTTATAATAAATTATATTGTATTATTATTTTGTATGTAATAATCAGTACAGTATTCCTTAATATATGAAATTTTCATTTGCTTAAAATAATTATATCTTTTTTTAAATTTTATGTAAAAAAATGTTTTGAGTTCTGAAATATAAAATAAGTGAACTAATTATATATTTTTTATTTAAAAACATTTTAAAACTTGCACATAACATTATTTATTATTATGACCAATATAAAACAATTCTCATATAATAATGATAATAACTTGAAAGTAAACGTCGTTTTCGTATTATACTCTATAACCTATATGATCGTATAGCGTTTATTACCCTGAAGAAAGTTAAAATTCGAAATATTCTCACCGATATAGTTTATAAGTTGCATCTTTTTTACAGCGTAATCGTCTTTCTTTTCCATCCAAGTTTTTTGTCCCCTTGTTGCCTCTACAGAGGGTCTATTAAAAATTCAACGACACGTCGTTGTCGTTAGTCACAAAATGATATGCGTGGCGGAACATCATGGAGTTGGGGAAAACTTGTATAACAAGTTCGATGAACATGCTACGACCCAACATATCTCCCTGTTCATTAGTACATAGGCATTAATATTTTTTGTGATCAATTCTTATGCCCGTAAAGTTTTGTACAAACTGAAAAAACGCTATCAACTGGGGAATAGAGTATTTGTAATATTTAATACATTCTTCAACGTAGTAACCATCTGTTATATTCACATTACGAGCATGCGTGTTAACCACTTTGCGCAACGAAGTTGCAATAACTGAATTTGTCTACACTAGTCTTCGACATGTACGTTACCGAACATTCGAGTTACAGAGGTATCGAGCATTTATCATGTATTATAATAATTTTCGAATTATAATGAAAATTATAGATAATGATCTTTGTGCAAACTTGTGAATTACAGAAATACATTAAAACAGAAAAACTACAATATATTTTTTTTACTTACGCATAAACTTTTCCTTTTGACATTATACATGTTCAGAATTTTTAATCGTGAATTGATTTAATATTTTGATCAGAGACTTTTAAGTTTTATATGAAAAATCATAGCCTATATTATACTGAAGTCTTAGTGCTTCTCAAATTATTAGTTTTCAGAATTTTTTAAATATTTCTTATATCTGTAACAATATTAAGTAGATATAATAAATTTAAATTAATTTGATATTATAATATTGTCAAACATTTTAATTTTGTAACATTAAAACATCGCTAGATTTTGTGTGGGCAATTGAACTGAATCGACTCGGTTTGGAACTGATCGGTTTATGGCCAAGGACCAATGAGACAGTTAAGAATACCTTCGTTTCTGATCTTCGTGTGGGCATGATTTTCTTTGTAATAACTTTCCTATCCATTATTCCTCTTTTATGCTCCTTTGTACAAGTTTGGGGCGACATGATACTTATGATAGACAACCTCCAAGTTACTTTACCTTTAATAGTGGTTTCGCTGAAACTTGTCATCATACGATGGAAGCGTACAGGTATGTCTAAAATTAATATACAGTTTAGGTTTAGACTTTCTCGTTTTTTGCTTCTTCGCCGAACTATTTATTGTATTTAATTTCTAAACTGTATTTTAGTAGCGTAAACTCGGGTAAGATGGCCATACAGGAAAGATGGCCAACCTATGTTCTTTTAATCTAGCTCGCCATGAAACATCGAATGGCCAACATGGGTTGGCCATCTTTCCTGTATGGCCATCTTATGCAAGTTTACCCTATATATCAGGATTGATGGTAAATTAATAAATAATGAAATATATTAATAAATTTTTTATTTATTTAGGAATAAGTAATTATAGAGCTTGCTAAGTATATAGGTTTATACTTTTTCATATAAATTGCTAATGTTTTTTTATACATACAAGTTTATAATATTTTCAAGCTGTTGTACTTCTCGTAAATATGATGGCGGAAGATTGGATGAAATTAAAGATAGACTCAGAAAGAGACGTGATGATAAGACGAGCGCGAGCGGCGCGATTGATCGTAATCTGTGGATATTTTTTGATGATATTCGTATTCGTCGTGCTCATCGTTCTTCCTTCTTTCGGTCTACACTTCAGATATATAACAAATCTTACGAATCAGGAAAGACTGTTACCATTTCAAGCGTATTACTTCTATAACACAGAGAGGAGTCCACAATTTGAACTTGCGTTTGTGATTCAAGCTACGACGATGTTTGTAGGCGCAATAACTTATACCTCGGTAGATGCCTTTCTTGGACTCACGATCCTTCACATCTGTGGCCAATTGGAGAATTTCAAATATCGATTAGACAATTTGGTATCGTGCAAGGATTTCGATAGCACTCTGCGCATTAACGTAGAGACTCATTTACGGATAATAAGGTATTTCCATGATTTATAATTGTCACAATAGCGTCACAATAACATTATAAACGATAGATATTAGTAGTCATGGTATAAGAAATTTTGTTAATTCTTTCTTAATTAATTCTATTTTTTATGATCTCTCTCTCTCTCTCTCTCTCTCTCTCTCTCTCTCTCTCTCTCTCTCTCTCTCTCTCTCTCTTTGTTTCTTTTTCTATGTAAACTATTTAATGTAATTTTTCCTGTGTTCAATGTATTATATTACATTAATAGGTGCAATTCTTAAACGTACCAACATGTATTTTGTTTGATTGAATATAAAATCTTTCTAAACATATTTACATTTATAGATTTGCCAGTAAGATTGAAGATATATTCACTTTAATGATGTTGGGACTAGTATTTTATTTTGGTATTTTATTTTGTCTATTTGGATTTCTATTGGTTACTGTAAGTGTGAATGAAAAGAAAACCTAAAAAATGTATATTAATTATGTAATTAATTAAAAATATAATTTTGTTAATTAGCAGTAATTAGCAAGATGTATTATCCAGGTGATTAATGGAGACGAGATGGGTGACATATCTCCTTCCCGAATATGCTTTTTGGTGATTGGAATCTTTACTCTATTGGCGCATACATTGCTTTATTGTGGTGCAGGGGAAATTATAGCAGAGCAAGTAAGTTGTAATATTTATAATATACTCATTAATAAATAAAATATAAACTTAACACTTTTTAGTTTGTTTTTAATTTACATTGTAATCAATTTACACACACACACATATTTATATGTATATAAAATAACATATAGCATTATAACGGTGTTATAAGCTCAGTAATTTGTGTGTAGCTCATAAATACTATTTTTATAAACTTTAAATAAAATTAACTTATTATATCACTTATCAGATTTTTTTTACTTTTTTCTTATTTTTATTTTTAGATACAAACAAAGAATTAGTTAAAAATTCTACTTAATTTTAATTTATATTTATGGAATGTACTAAATGTTTAAATTTTATTAAATATAATAAAAATACAGAATCAACGCATTTATTTATATGTGTTTATACGTGTCAAGTGTGAAGCAGTATATCATACTATGTGCAATCTTGAGTGGTACAAATTGGAATCAAGAAAAGAGAAAAATCTTATTCTATTAATGATACGTGCCAATGAACCTTTCCGTATCACTGCGGGAAAGATATTTCCACTAACAATGACCACATTTTGCAGCGTAAGATTATTAACAATTTAAATCTTATAAATAACTGTTTATATACGAAATTTACGTATTATTATTAATTAATACTTATCGCTAATCTCTTCTCTGAAAAAGAAAATGATGATATATTCTGATATATACATATATGTACATATTTGACTTATTTGATATATTCCAAAAAATTAAAAAGTTATTAAAATTTTACATTACTTTCTACTTTATACTATTTCTAAATTAAGAAATATTTTTTAGCTATTAAAAACGTCAGCTGGCTACATATCATTTTTACTAGCAAAGCGCTAGTTCATGAGAAACGTCTGGTATATTACTTATTCGGAAGTAAGCTAAGAAAATAGGTATAAATAAAGTAATTAGAAATAATTTAATAATTATGTTAATCAGGATAGGAGTAAATTTGTTATTGATTGTAAATTATATATTGTGAATGGATGTAACGTTTATCAAATATTTTGATTTAGAACGTGCTCTTAAACTCATGACGTGTCTTCTTATTAGTTAATGAACAAATCAATAATCAGATAAACATATTTTACATATATTAAAATTATTATAATAAATAATATTTTTATGTAGTTATAAAATTGTTCATGATAGAACACAATACGTAAATGTATTTTAAAAAATAAATACACATAAATTTATTAATAATTGTTAAGGACAATTTAAAAACTTTTCTGATAAGAATGCATTGCAATATAATAATAACGATATTATAGTTCTATAGATCCAATGGTACACGCACTTCACATTTATTTACGATATTATCAAGAAATGCATATGTCTCGTCAATAGCCATTCACAGTTTTCATATAGCTTATAGGACACTCTCTCTATATGTATATCCTTTTCCTCGCATCGCACTTTTTCTCTAATATTTTTTCTGAATTTCTAGCTTTTGCAAAAGTATAATATTATACCCAGCAACTACACATATGTCTCTAGTTATGAAATGAATACGATCGTCGTTACGCGAAGTATGAGAAAACTTTTAGCGTGTAATTTGACGCGTATTGGTGATGTACGATGTACATACCATGCACAACACTATATACCTCCCTTCTTATTAGCGTGAACGTTGTTTTTTGTGACTTATTCTTATGTTCGTAAAGTTTTGGAACGAAAGGAACAGCTGTTATCAAATGGGAATAGCATTTGTAATATTTAATGCATTCTTCGACGAAGCAGCCAGGTTATTGCACTTACATCGCGGACATGCGTGATAAACATCTTTGGCACTAGTATGGCAAGTGAGCGTCTTCGCATTAGTCTTCGGCATGGACATTTCCAAACATTCAGGTTACAGAGGTAGCGAACATTTGATATGTATCTTTTGCGAGTAAGAGCGAGAATTTCCTGAACATTTTTTGGATTAGTGTAATTGCTATATTTAAATAAATACGAGTATTTAATATATAAGCTAGGATTGTGTGTGTGTGTGTGTGCCTATAAATATTTTATTTCGCGAGTGTGATGTTTGCAAAAAGAGATATTCTTGAATATTGACATAAAGTTGCTATAGTTTTTAGAATTCTTTCGTAATCTTTAATAATTATACGTGCCCGAAATTAAAAATTCTTGTATAATTTTCTGAATTTTTAGTTTTAGAGTTTCAAGATATCGTAAATTTCATTTATTAAATAAATTTAAGTATTAAATAATAATGATTGAAATTAAGTAAATTTTCTCCTAATATATATAACTTTAACTTGTTACTAGATTTTACGTGGGCAGTTGAATTAAATCGCTTGGGTTTAGAACTGGTCGGATTATGGCCCAAGAGCGATAAAATATCTAAAAATAAATTCGCTTCCGATCTTCGCGTGATCATTATTTTCGTTATAGTGGGCTTTGTCTCTGGTATACCTCTCACATGCTCCCTTATACGAGTTTGGGGGGACATGATACTTATGATAGACAATCTCCAAGTTACTTTACCATTTCTAATGGTCTTGTTGAAACTTGTTATTATGCGATGGAAACAAACAGGTATGATTAGAATTATTTATGTAACACAAAACTATCAAAAAAGTTTATATTTATTATACAAAATATATAAAGCTTAACGTGTTTTTAAAGGTACTTGCCTTATCTTTAAAACGTGACGCGATGTGGGATGATGTCCTGCAGTAAATGATTATTTTGCTATATTTCAAAGCACTTTTATCCATCATAAAAATGATGGCAGAAGACTGGATGGAATTGAAGACAACAAAGGAGAGAGATGTTATGATGGAACGAGCACAGATTGCCAAAACTATTGTCATTAGCGGATACGTTCTAATGGTATTGGCGTTCATTGTAATCATTGTTCTTCCGTGTTTTGGCTCAACGTTAAGGCATTTGACAAATCTCACGGATCCGGGCAAGCCGCTGCCGCTGCAGACTTATTATTTTTACGATATAAATAAGAGCCCGCAATTTGAATTAACATACGCCGTTCAAGCTATTACAATCTTCTTGGCCGCTGTAACTTACACTTCGGTAGACGCTTTTCTTGGACTAGTAATCCTTCACTTCAGTGGTCAACTGGAAAATTTCAAAGGCCGTATAACTAGTTTGGTTTCGTGCCAGAATTTCATCTACGCTCTAAGTAATAGCATAATGAATCATATGCGGCTCATCAGGTATCTATTTACATATATACACACATGAATATTTTCTATATAATTACACGATTACAATTAAAATCTAGAAAGATTCTATAAAGAAAATTTATTTAGCAAGTCTTTAGTAAAATCAATTTAATAATCAGATACAACACTTTTTAAATTTATTTTAAAGAACTTACAGGAAACTATCGTATAGGACATTATGAAAAAAATAATATCTAAATAATTTATAATTTAGTACACTAAAATTATATGTATATTTTTATCCTAAATTAAAATTGTGTGAAGCAGATATTTTTCATACATTATTGACATTTTATTTATATTTTATTTCTAATTTTTATTACATTTTCTATTATTACTTTAAAATATGAATTATAAGAAATATCAAAAATAAATATAGAATAATATTTCATTAAATATACAATAAAACAATAAATATATTTGTAAGTGCTTTTTCTGTTATGATTAATAAAAGAAATATAAGAAACTTTTTGCAAAACTTTATTGATATAATGGTTTTAAATATTTTTTAGATTTATTGTGAAAAAATTTTTAATGTAACTTTTTATACATATTTTTATAGATTCGCCAATATTATTGAAAATACCTTTACTTTAATGTTGTTAGGCTTAGTATTTTACTTTGGTATTGTATTTTGTCTACATGGATTCTTATTGCTTACTGTAAGTTTTTAAACAGAATTCTAATTAAAAATATTAATGCACTTTTTTTATTTCTTAGAAAACATCTTTTATCTTTTTTATTTCGAAATGTGTAGATTGTTGTTATACCAACTGGCATTAACTAATTCTTATTAATTAGCAAGGTATATTGTTCAGGTGATTACCGAAGAAAGTAATTTTTCTTTCGCACGGTTATGTTTTCCATTAATTAGTATTACCATTTTACTTACGCATACTTTCCTTTATTGCGGTGCCGGAGAGATTGTAACAATGCAAGTGAGTTACAAACTCAATTTGTTAAAATTCATAAATGTCTTGTAGCACTATATGTCATATTAATACAACATAAAATGTTATTAATATGTTATTCTATACATATGCATGTTAAGTGTGAAGAAGTATATCGTGCTTTGTGCGATCTTGAGTGGTACAAACTAGAACCAAAAAAGGCAAAAACTTTTATCTTAATAATGATACGAGCCAGCCAACCTTTCCGTATCACTGCAGGAAAAATATTTCCACTTACAATGACCACATTCTGCAGTGTAAGATTATTAATAATTTATCTAAAATTTATTTTGTCATTAATCTGAAAAAATATTTGCACATTGCTTACTTTCTTTAAAAATATATATAATGTAAATGGAAAAAATATATTTTGCATTAACTGCCTATTTTTAGTTTTTTTATTTTCTTGTAGAGTACTTAATCGTTAAAACATAAATGCTAAATTAAGATAATAAAACAGTTACATATATATATATATATATATATATATATATATATTTCTAATTATACTTACAAAAAATAATAATTTATATTTTTTAAATACTTTTAATTGCATATTTATCCGTTAAAAAAATTGTATTTTATTACCTACTTACATAGAGAATATGTTACAGTTGTTGAAAACATCGGCTGGCTACATATCATTCCTATTGGCAAACCGAAGATGAGAAAGAAGTCAAAATCACGCTAGTACGACATTTATATTAAAAGATTTATGAGAAAAGTAGATGTAATAATCTTTTAATTAAATAATTACAAATGTAACAGATATATTAATCATAATAGAAAAAAAATATTTGTTATTTAATTCAATGTTTGTTATTTTATGTATAGGGGAGACCGGGGCGAAGTCGGCCCTATTTTTTTGGTGCTGATTTTTAAGAACAAAATAAATCATTTTAGTGAAATATAGTATACCATTGTAAAGAGTGAACCCTTGGCTACAAAATTTATATAGGCATTTTTGGTCTACGTCGCTTTGTTCAACCGGTATAAAGTAAAAACGACAAAGGTGCAAAAATCGATAAGTCAAAATTCCCGGGACCGAGTCGTGTTTTCATTCTCGGACTGAATTTTAAATAAAGATACATAATTTTGATCATAAAAAAATAATAGAATACACTTTATTCATTGTTTTTTAGTAGGAAAATGGAAAGCGGAAAATAATTTCAAGAAAATCAATTTTTCACAACACCTCCACGGAAAGTTCGACTTTCCATGCCTGTAGAGAGGGGCGAAAGTGACCAATTTCACGCCAGGGCGGCATTAGCGGGCGGAAAGTAACCACTTTCCTCCCTAAGGCGGAAAATGATCACTTTCGTCCTGCTAAACAGGGACCCTGCACATATTATTTAGCTTTCTTGACATCGTTTTGGTATGGTCACAACTTTGCCCCGAACACAAGTTTTAGGTTTGGTCGCTTATAAAATAATAAAAATCAATAAAAATAAAAAAAACTGCACTGGATTCGTGTTCAGCATGCATTACTCTTTAGAATCACTTACTTTGAGATTCGGAGAAAAAATAATACTTAAGATATTACAAACTTTCGACGCGGAAGAAATTTTACTTTCAACCTGCCAAAACACGTTTGCTTCGATAAGAATCACAACATGGCACGTAACCTCACTAAACTCCGTTGGTCACGTGGGCACAATAAGTTGCGTTTACAGTATTAATGGCGAGTTCACACAACATACAGATTTCGAGATAATTGCAAAAACGACTCCACCCCGGGACCGACTTTGCCCCGGTCTTCCCTAACGTTCAATGTCAAATATTTTGATTTAGAACGTGCTCTTAACTCATGACGTTTCTTCTTATCAGTTAATGAACAAATCAATAATCAGATAAACATATTTTACATATATTTATAATTATTATAATAAATAATATTTTTATGTAGTTATAAAATCATTTATGATAGAACACAATACGTAAATTTATTAATAATTGTTATAATTATTAAAGAACAATTTAAAAAATTTTTTTATAAGAATGCATTGCAATATAATAATAACAATATTATAGTTCTATAGATCCAATGGTACACGCACTGCACATTTATTTACGATATTATCAAGAAATACATATGTCTCTTCAATTGACATTCACAGTTTTCATCTAGATAATAGGACACTCTCTCTATATGTATCCTTTTCTTCGCATCGCACTTTTTCTCTAAAATTTTTTCTGAATTTCTGGCTTTTGCAAAAGTATTTTACCCAGCAACTACACATATGTCTCTAGTTATGAAGTGAATACGATCGTCGTTACGCGAAGTATGAAAAAACTTTTAGCGTATAATTTGACGCGTATTGGTGATGTACATACCGTGCACAACACAATATACCTCTCTTCTTATTAGCGTGAACGTTGTTTTTTGTGACTTATTCTTATGTTCGTAAAGTTTTGGAACGAAAGGAACAGCTGTTATCAATTGAGAATAGCATTTGTAATATTTAATGCATTCTTCGACGAAGCAGCCAGGTTATTGCACTCATATCGCGGGACATGCGTGATGAACATCTGTCGCACTAGTATGGCAAGTGAGGTGAGCGTCTTCGCATTAGTCTTCGGCATGGATATTTCCAAACATTCAGGGTACAGAGGTAGCGAACATTTGATATGTATCTTTCGCGAGTAAGAGCGAGAATTTCCTGAACATTTTTTGGATTAGTGTAATTGCATATATTTAAATAAATACTAGTATTTAATATATAAGCCAAGATTGTGTGTGTGTGTGTGTGTGCCTATAAATATTTTATTTTGCAAGTGTGATGTTTGCAAAAAGAGATATTCTTGAATATTGTTATAAAGTTGTTATAGTTTTTAGAATTCTTTCGTAATCTTTAATAATTATACGTGCCCGAAATTAAAAATTCTTGTATAAATTTTCTGAACTTTCAGTTTTAGAGTTTCAAAATATCGTAAATTTCAATTATTAAATAAATTTTAGTATTAAATAATAATTATTAAAATTAAGTAAATTTTCTTCTAATTGTATATAACTTTTGTTACTAGACTTTACGTGGGCGGTTGAATTAAATCGCTTGGGTTTAGAACTGGTCGGATTATGGCCCAAGAGCGATAAAATATCTAAAAATAAATTCGCTTCCGATCTTCGCGTGATCATTATTTTCGTTATAGTGGGATTTGCCTCTGGTATACCTCTCACATGCTCCCTTATACGAGTTTGGGGGAACATGATACTTATGATAGACAATCTCCAAGTTACTTTATCATTTCTAGTAATCTTGTTAAAACTTGTTATTATGCGATGGAAACAAACAGGTATGATTAGAATTATTTATGTAACACAAAATTATCAAAAAAGTTTATATTTATTATACAAAATATATAAAGCTTAACGTGTTTTTAAAGGTACTTGCCTTATCTTTAAAACGTGACGCGATGTGGGATGATGTCCTGCAGTAAATGATTATTTTGCTATATTTCAAAGCACTTTTATCCATCATAAAAATGATGGCAGAAGACTGGATGGAATTGAAGACAACAAAGGAGAGAGATGTTATGATGGAACGAGCACAGATTGCCAGAACTATTGTCATTAGCGGATACGTTCTAATGGTATCGGAGTTCATTATGATCATCGTTCTTCCGTGTTTTGGCTTAACGTTAAGGCATGTGACAAATCTCACGGATCCGGGCAAGCCGCTGCCGCTGCAGACTTATTATTTTTACGATATAAATAAGAGCCCGCAATTTGAATTAACATACGCCGTTCAAGCTATTACAATCTTCTTGGCCGCTGTAACTTACACTTCGGTAGACGCTTTTCTTGGACTAGTGATCCTTCACTTCAGTGGTCAACTGGAAAATTTCAAAGGCCGTATAACTAGTTTGGTTTCGTGCCAGAATTTCATCTACGCTCTAAGTAATAGCATAATGAATCATATGCGGCTCATCAGGTATCTATGTACATATACACACATGAATATTTTCGATATAATTACACGATTACAATTAAAATCTAGAAAGATTCTATAAAAAAAATTTATTTAGCAAGTCTTTAGTAAAATCAATTTAATAATCAGATACAACACTTTTTAAATTTATTTTAAAGAACTTACAGGAAACAATCGTATAAAACATTATGGAAAAAATAATATTTAAATAATTTATAATTTAGTATACATTAAAATTATGTGTACATTGTTATCCCAAATTCAGATTGTGAAGCAGATATTTTTCATACATTATTGACATTTTATTTATATTTCAATTCTAATTTTTATAACATTTTCTATTAATACTTTAAAATGTAAATTACAAGAAATATCAAAAATAAATATAGAATAATATTTCATTAAATACGATAAAACAATAAGTATCTTCTAAGTACTTTTCTGTTATAATTAATAAAAGAAATGTAAGAAACCTTTTTGCAAAACTTTATTGAGATAATAGTTTTAAATATTTTTTAGATTTATTGTGAAAAATTAAAAATTGTAATTCTTTAAACATATTTTTATAGATTCGCTAATATGATTGAAAATACCTTTACCTTAATGATGTTGAGCTTAGTATTTTACTTTGGTATTGTATTTTGTCTACATGGATTCTTATTGCTCACTGTAAGTTTTTAAACAGAATTCTAATTCAGAATATTAATGCACTTCGTATATTTTTATTTCTTAGAAAACATCTTTTATCTTTTTTATTTCAAAATGTGTAGATTGTTGTTATACCAACTGGCATTAACTAATTCTTATTAATTAGCAAGGTATATTGTTCAGGTGATTACCGAAGAAGGTAATTTTTCTTTAGCACGGTTATGTTTTCCATTAATTAGTATCACCATTTTACTTACGCATACCTTTCTTTATTGCGGTGCCGGAGAGATTGTAACAATGAAAGTGAGTTACAAACTCAAT
The DNA here is from genome assembly GCF_030848805.1 of Temnothorax longispinosus. Taxonomy (NCBI): domain Eukaryota; kingdom Metazoa; phylum Arthropoda; class Insecta; order Hymenoptera; family Formicidae; genus Temnothorax; species Temnothorax longispinosus. The sequence goes on from NC_092359.1 coordinate 4,233,634, forward strand.
TCGTTAAAATTCATAAATGTCTTGTAGCACTATATGTCATATTAATACAACATAACATGTTATTAATATGTTATTCTATACATGCATGTTAAGTGTGAAGAAGTATATCGTGCTTTGTGCGATCTTGAGTGGTACAAACTAGAACCGAAAAAGACAAAAACTTTTATCTTAATAATGGTACAAGCCAGCCAACCTTTCCGTATCACTGCAGGAAAAACATTTCCACTTACAATGACCACATTCTGCAGTGTAAGATTATTAATAATTTATCTAAAATTTATTTTGTCGTTAATCTGAAAAAATATTTGCATTACTTACTTCCTTTAATATATAACGTAAATGGAAAAAATATCTTTTGCATTAACCGCTTAATTTTTAGTCCTTTTATTTTCTTGTAGAGTATACTTAATCGTTAAAACATAAATGCCAAATTAATAATTTATATTTTTTAAATACTTTTAATTGCATATTTATCAGTTTAAAAAATTGTATTCTATTATCTACTTACATAGAGAATATACGTTACAGTTGTTGAAAACATCGGCTGGCTACATATCATTTCTATTCGCAAACCGAAGATGAGAAAGAAGTCAAAATCACGCTAGTACGACATTTATATTAAAAGATTTATGAGAAAAGTAGATGTAATAATCTTTTAATTAAATAATTACAAATGTAACGGAGATATATTAATCATAATAGAAATAAAATATTTGTTATTTAATTCAATGTTTGTTATTTTATGTAATATTTGAAATTAATATATTTGTTAAAAAATATTATTTTTTATTTTTATAATCACTACGTTAACAATACCTTTTTCAGTAAAATACTCCTTAAAGTTCAAGATTTTGATAGTGATTTAAGCATTTTAATTTAACAATAAATAGATATTAAATATATTATACATAACATATTTTTAATTTAGATTTATTAGAATTCAATTTGTAAAGAAATTATGTATTTTACAAAAGCATATATTTTATTTTGTAAGAACTCAATATTTTCAACAATTCAGTTACAACGAATATATCTTTGAATGTATCTTTTCTAATAAATACAAAACGAATAAACGACGTGAATAAACGTGTGATGCATTCTATAAAATCTATTAACTACAGCAAAGTTGTATAAACCATGCGATCGAAGCGTGAGAATACAACAGCTGTATATAAGCGCGTTTTTTTTCTAACATGATATCTACCTGTTATTATAAAATTTTTCATTCCTAAATGTTTTGCACGATATTCGATGCTGAAAACTTGTCTGGAAATATAAAACGAGGGTCGGACGATATAAAATATTTAAAACACTTCCGATGCAAGTTCATCATTCGGCACTTTCGAGAACTTTTGAAAGCATGCGCAAGCAATACTTCTTGTTAAATAGAAGGTAACGTGGTTTCATGAAAAAGGAACAGCTGTCAGTCTATATTCGACATGAACAGTTCGAAATATACCGGATATCAAGGTGCTCGCTGTTAAAATTGTTGCACCTGCAATTTGAAAGAAAATAACCTTATAAAAATTTATTTATTTATTATGTGCACGTGTGTGAACAATAGTGGCATTTAATATACATTTCACTTTATCAATATATATTAAAAGAACTTCTTTTGATATCCTTTTATATATGCAGTGTATTAAACAATTGTAACAGAAAATTAGCTACATTTAATTACAATAAATAAGAAGTAATATCATAATAAATTAGTGCTTTTTATGATTCATATTTATTATTTTACTTAATAAATATGGATTATAAAAATAATCTTCGAATTTGTATAATTAATATCATTCAGAGATACTGTTATACACAATTAGGGATTTATAGAAAATTATTTTTGAATATTCTATTTATTTCACACATCTGTTAAACACGACATTGTGTGTTAAGCAAATTGTTTTGTTCTAATTGTGGATTTATTTATTGCATATTTATGATTGTGTGATGCTTTACATGAGCTCCGATTTATTAAAGTTTCTACAGGTAGATTTCACATGGGCGGTGAAATTAAATCGAATCACTTTAGATTTTATTGGACTGTGGCCTAAAACCGCACAGAACCCTCGACAGAAGTTAATGTGCAATTTTCGAGCACTTATCGTCTTTCTGTCAATAACATTCGGCGTTCTGATCCCTTCTATACATTCCTTCATAAGAATTTATGGAGATATTATGTTAATGATAGATAATTTACAATTTACTTTACCAGCTATAACTTGCACAATAAGAATCATAATTTTTTGGTGGAAGAAAGAAGGTAAGCAATTTTCTGCTATAACTCTGAACTGCAAATGTTGAACATGAGAGATATACGTATCAAAATTGTAATAAAATTATAATAATCTTTGTTTTGAAATTACGAAACTTTGTCTTTGTCACTTATTTATACTGTTTTTCGTCTTAAAACTATAATAAAAGATGGAAGTTTTTACTTCAACTCTATCTTATTAAACTTTTTATTGCTGACAGTTCAACTTGTTATAGTTTCTATTATAATATTGTTTAATTGTGCATTAAAATATACAATATTGACGTTTTCGAAGCTATCATACCAATCATAGATATGGTTGCGGAGGATTGGAGAAAATTGAAAAATGCGCAAGAGAGAAATATAATGATCAGAAAAGCGCAGAGTGCACGCTTACTTATTATGTGCGCATATTGCATCATGACAGTAGGATGCCTGTTTATCATCGTTCTTCCTGGATTTGGAATGTCGATAAGACTAACGCCCAATATTACTGATCCAGGCAGATTAGTGCCTCTGCAAACCCATTACATTTACGATGTATCAAAACGACCTCAGTATGAATTGACGTATATAAGTCAATCAATCTATATAGTTCTCGCAGTTATGTCTTATACTGGAATCGATCATTTTCTTGGGCTGCTAGTTTTCCATATATCCGGCCAATTAGACATTCTCAAGGATCGTTTGACACATTTAGATAAATACATCAACTCTCACGACATGTTAAGGACATGTGTGGCACGACACATTTGTTTACTTAGGTTTGATATTTACGAAAAATATGTAATATATATGAAATCCGTACAACAGAATAACGTTAAAAAACAACGCAATATCTAATACACCAAAATAGATGTCACTGTGTTGTCTTTTGACATAAATCTACTACTTGGGAAATATATCTAATACACAGAATGTCTTTCGTAGAGCTATTGCCATTATAGAAGATACGTATAATATAACATTGCTCTCATTATTCGTATATTTTGCAATGCTCTTTGCTTTCTACGGTTTCCGCATAATTATCGTGAGTGTGCAAACATTTGAAAATAAAAATTTGCTTATTAATTAATTTTTAATACAAAACGTAAATATTAAAAATTACTGACGCAATAATATCTAAGTTGTTACTATATGTATTTATAAGATATTTTGTGATAAACATTTTTGAAATTATCTTAATTATGATAAATTGTGTTTTTTTTTACTTATCCTATAAATTAATTAGCTATTCGACGGAGGAAATGATTTATCACTCACACGCTTGGTGTTTTTTATATCAACGATTTTTAATTTATTTGTACATATGTGTTTATATTGTGCTCTGGGCGAATTTTTGATGGCCCAAGTAAGTTGCATTCTTTTTTACTATAAACATCGTATAATTATATATGTTACGTGTCTGGCATTACACTTATATTACAATATGATTCATTTAAGAAAGAAGTTTGTCTTAATGCACAATAAAGTTTAATATTTATCATGCATAAGCGCATAACGAAAATAAATATTAATATCAAAATATAATACAGAAATATATTGATGATGATTTAATATCATTTTTATCAAATTAAATATTGTAACAAATTAATGTAAACTTTTAGAAAATAAAAATTAGTAATTTATTGCATTTATTATTTACGTAAATGCATTAATTTACAATTTAAATGAAAATATAAATTACTTCATAATCAATGACTAGATTATTCTCATTACGGAACAATGCATACAATTTTTGTCTATAGAGACTTTTAATACTTTTTAGTGTAATGAAATATATTATGCAGCCTACAGTAATGAATGGTATTCCCTGGATCCAAAACTTGCACAAGACTTGTTGTTTTTGCTGATAAGAGGTGCTAAACCGATTTATCTCACCGCTGGAAAAATATTCCCCATGACAATGACCACATTTTGCTATGTAAGATATTTTAGTGTTTAATAATTATTGTGGTAAAACATTTAAATGACTGTAATTTTAGTAATATTTTTTATACAATAATTTGACAATTAAATATTTTATTGCATCTATGTATACTTTATGCATATATATATGTACCTCATATTATACACACATACACTATATGTATATAATTCTAAACTTTGTGTGATCATAAATTCATTACATTATTAATTATTACTAAAAAAATGTATTTTTCAGTTAATAAAAACATCAGTCGGATATATATCTGTTTTACATACGACGAGGAATTATTAGAAAAGTGAGATAGAGTTAAAGTTTTTCTAATAATATGTTATTTGTATAAAATGCAATAAACTAAGAATTATATAAATATTAAAATGTTATTGGCAAATAAATTATATAGATTTTATTGCATAATTTAACGAAAATATGTTGGAAATTCTATTAGATGATTAGAAGTAAAATATATTCGAATTAAACTCAATATGACAACCACATGACAACTTTTATGCCACATCTATATGCAATTAAAAAAATAAAATGCGAACTGAGCGTTCGCCTCATACGAAGACAATGGAGGGTTAAAAACAGGGAATTTTAACTTTAATAATAAAGATTTTCTTATACATAATTGCAATAATCCAATAATAATAAAGCTATTGTACAAAATGTTCAAATATATTTATAACGTTTACAGTATTAAAGAGAATTCATATGATCACATTGATATAGTGTGGAAATAATATAATTAAATACACATTTTAATTTGTATAAATATGATTTTGTTTGTAAGTATAAAGTCCAAAACAATTCCACTCTAATAAAATTTTGTACGTATAAAATTGATCTAAATTTACTTTGTTATGAGTATCAATTATTAATAAAATAAAATTATAAATAAAATTATAAATAGGTATTCCAATTTATATCTATCAATATTTATGTCAAAAGTGCTTTTGGAGTGTTATAAGATATATGTTACCATCGTAACGTACTAACATGGTGGTAAACATGTTATTATATTATGCGTTGTATATGATCAATTACATATGATTGTTATTTAGGGAAGACAAGGGCACGCATATGGATACAGAATTAATTACAGACACATATGTTTCTGTATTTAATTTTATATCAACTTGCGTGCCCTGATCTCCCCTAAATAGTAATCACACATAACTGGTCTTGCGTGCATGGGAATATGTCACATGTATGGCATTATATTTATTGTATTTTTACTCACCTGTTATTATTCACGTTTCGTCGATGACTACTTGGGACCAGAGATAATGAGAATTAATATGATTATTATGAATACTCATGCTGGATATCGATTACCATGTATTTAAATGTTCTCAACATATGTATGCATATGTGACCCAAGTTTTTATTGAATGATAAATAATTTAGTAATATTAAACAGAAAGAGAGAGGGAGAGAGAGCTGGGAAAGAATATGCGGTTCAAACACTTTCTTCAGTATTGCAGATCAAAGTTACTGAAATTAAAACATTCAGCATCCAAGTCTTCAGGAAAATGACTAGTTTCTATAACTACCATCGATCGATGATGAATGATTGCGACGAGTTGGTATCTTTTAAAATAGCAACTCAATCTTTACAATGACGTTATCACGAAGAGAGATGCGATTTCAATTTGGAGATCTGCAAGTAAGTTATAGATGATACGTAAATTATTTTTCACGACATTACATGTCATACAACGCCGGATTATATGTGTCATCTATTGTTAATATAAGTATAGTAATGTTATAAGCTATAACTCATTGTAAAAACGTGTGAATATAACAAATGTTCCCATAAGCGTTTTCTTCATCTACGTGTCACAAAGACCTATTATTACGAAAAAATTTTTTATTATTTTGCGTGATGTTTGGCGCTGAAAACTTGAAACGAGGGGATGCAGAATATTTAAAATACTTTGTTGCAAGTTGATTCGCCTCTCTCGAGCATTATTATTTTGAGCATGCGCGAAAAATGCTTTTTGCTGATTACGAGGTGATATCGATTCATAAAGGAGAATCAGACGTCAGTCTCTAGACAACACTCGACATGGAAAGTCCAAAATATAATGGATACCAAGGTGTTTATTATCGTTGTAACTGTTATTGGAAAAATCTTAATATATAAGAATTTTCATTACCATGTGTACGACTAATAATAGTATTTGAAAGTTTTAAATTATCTTATTGCTTTTACTATATATAATAGTATTTCGGATTAAGTTATTGAATTATTGCGACAAAACATTAATTACATCTAACGTAAGATCTTTCTTGGAGGAGGGGGGGATTATTTATCATATTCTATTCTTTTATATCTATCACTAAATTTGCGTGATTAATAAAAAATGAGGTATTTTTAAATATTATTTTTCTCGCATTTTATTAAAAAATATTTTATATTTGCCCATTAACTGTGGTTTTACTTGTGTGTGTTAGAAATTAATGAAAATAAATAATCTTATAAACTTCGGACTCACTAAGACTTCTACAGGTAGATTTCGAATGGGCAGTAAAACTGAATCGTTTTATTTTAAATTTGATTGGGCTTTGGCCTAAGACTGTACAAAATTCTCGACAAAGATTAATGTGCAATTTTCGAGTGCTCGTCATTTTGCTGAATTTAACGCTTGGTCTTCTTATTCCTTCTATACATTCTTTGACAAGAATTTTTGGAGACATTATATTAATGCTAGATAATTTACAATACACCCTACCACTTATAAGTTGCTTGATAAGAATCGTAATTTTCTGGTGGAAAAAAGAAGGTAGATATTATTTATGATTATCTATCTAAATTATAATTATAAAAGCACATAATTTAATAGTATATTGTGCACCAAGAGGCGAAAGTAGCGTTTTTCAGACGAGTGTGATTCGGCTCGGGCGGCAAATCACACGAGTCTGAAAAAGCTTTCGACCCGAGGTGCACACGATATTTTTCACAACACCTCTTTACGGAAATGTTCGACTTTTGAATGCCTGTAGAGTGTGTGCGTTTGATGTTCCATTCATACAGTTTATACGCGCGTGTAGTTAAATAGAAAGAGAAAAAGAGAGTGATGTGAGGTCCAAAGGCAAAGCCCCTGGGGGGAGGCGAAGCCCCCCACATAAAAAAAATAAAAATAAAATTAAAAAATATATATATAAAAATAATTTTAATTTTAAAATAACAATAAAATTTCCAAAAAATGTAAAAAATAGACATAATTTTTGAAATATAAATATATCATTAGACACGTGAAAATGTCAATAAATTAATAGACGGCAATACGAGTCAAGCGCGGTACGTGGTGCGCAAATAGAGAATTAATAGTTACAGAATGGAAAGTATCTACAGGCATGGAAAGTCGAACTTTCCGTGGAGGTGTTGTGAAAATATTATATTATAATTATAATGTACACACATATATAATATTTTAAAAGTCTATATCAATATTCCATAAAATAACTTGATTTTATTTATGTAAATGAAATCAATCATATATGTATATATTCTATTTCTGTATAAAGAACAAACTATATTAATGTATTTTCTAAACTCTTTGAATCATAACTTGCTGTGTGCGTTTGTTACATTAAAAATATCTATACGTTATTTATTTTTTAAAATAAAACAAACGTTTTACACAATACAATTACATTAGTCATTATGTATGTATATAAAAATATATTAATAAAAAATCACAAAAAATATATATATATATATAAAGCCGGTAGTATACATAGGCCGGTATTCATAGTCTTCAAGATCGTCTTAAGTAATGTCTTAAAACGCTAATACGGCTCTGTGATTGGTTTATGACATCTTAAGATTGAACTTAAGACGGTCTTAAATAACTATGAATACCGGCCATAGTCAGATCTTATTCAAGATCGTCTTAAGTTTATCTCTAGATGCTGAACGACTCGTTTCATTGGCTACGGAATATCTAAAGATAAACTTAAGACGATCTTATATATAAGATCTGACTATGAATAATAGACATAAATAATATGAATGACTATGAATAATAAACATAAATAATATGAGTGAGCTTATGAGCAATAAAAATCGCATATTACAAATTTATTTCTGTTTTTTACATAACACAATAACTTTGTTTTTTTTTATTAAAAAACAAGAAAAGATTCTTACTTTTTTGTTTATATTTAAACTTGTAATGGTTCCTTATTCCGATTCAATAATTATGTTCTTTAAAGCTATCATACCAGTCGTGAATATGATCGCAGAAGATTGGCTAAAGGTGAAAAGTGCACAAGACAGAAGTGTAATGATCAAAAGGGCACGGAGTGCACGCATAATTATTACATTTGCCTTTTGCATAATGGGAACAGGAGTCTTTTATCTTATCGTTTTGCCTATCTTTGGAATATCGATGAGAGACACAACCAACATTACTGATCCAGGCAGACTAATGCCTCTACAAACTTATTACATTTACGATGTAACAAACAGTCCACAGTATGAACTGACATATATTAGTCAATCTATTTATATTATTGTCAGCATGATGTCCTACAGTGGAATCGATAATTTTCTCGGACTACTAGTTTTCCATATATGTGGTCAATTAGAGATTCTGAAGAACCGTTTATCAAGTTTCGATAAATGTGTTAATTCCCACGAGATAAAGATATGTATAATAAGACACATGCGTTTGCTTAGGTTTGATATTTATATATTAATATAATCTACATAAAATATATAATCAGTACTCCATCTGTAAATATCTAATACGTGGACCACCTTTTATAGAGCTATTAACATTATTGAAGATACATATAATGTAATCCTTCTCTTTTTATTCGCATATTTTGCAATACTCTTCGCTTTTTATGGTTTTCGGATAATTACTGTAAGTATTTTGAATTTTTTTATATTTCCATAAGACTTATTTGAATTAATAATAAATTAATTCTTAACTAAAATAAGAAAATAACTGATAAATATACTACGCATTTTCTATGTTCTATCTAAGAAATTTCTATTTGTATAATTTTTTATTACAAACATCTGAATTAATATTAATATTTAAAAAATCCTATATTTTCTCTTATTCTATAAATTAATTAGTTATTTGACGAAGAGACTGATATATCATTATCTCGTTTGATATGTTTTATGGCTACCGTAATCAATATATTCGCACATATGTGCTTATATTGTGCTCTTGGCGAGATTTTGGTTGCCCAGGTTAGTCAAATTTTTCTCTTTTTTGTTATAGAAGTCATGTAAATTTTATATTGCATAATTATAATTATAATTATGCAATATAAAATTTATAATATAATAAATATGTGCATATAATAAACATATAATACACATATGGAATATATGCTACATAATATAATTGATTTATGCAAGAAATATTTAATATAATACATGACGTACCTACTAATTCTAATACTTGTCACACGTACAAAAAATTATTAATAATTTCTGTATATAATACATAACTAAATTGTTGATGACTTTGTTTAATCTCATTTGGTTAGCTATCACAAAAATTTAACGTAAGTTTATGAAAGTAAAAATATAAATTAATCCTGAAATAAAGTATTTATAGAATGGAAAAGTTATACTATAAGTCTGAATAGTACATTAATTGATTGAAATTAATAAGTAACATTTATTCAGTTTCTAGATAAAGTGTGTAATAATTTTCGACTAAAATACTTTAAATATTTTTAAGTGTAATAAAATATACTACGCGGCATACAGTAATAAATGGTACTCCATGAATCCAAAAATAACCCACAACTTGCTACTTTTAATGATAAGAGGCTCCATACCGGTCTATCTGACTGCTGGAAAAATATTTCCTATAACGATGGCTACGTTTTGCAGTGTAAGATATCATAATGTTCGACAGTAATTTTTTCATCAAAACTTATTTGACACAAAAATTTTATAATATATTTTATACAACCATTTATATTACTTGATAAAATTTGAATCTTTTGTTTTATTTTATTCTCTTGTTTACTACATTAAATTTTAATATTAATTATTCAGAGATATTTTTTTAACTATAGTACTAAGAAATTTGTTTTTCAGTTAGTAAAGACGTCAGTTGGATATATATCTGTTTTACATACAATGAGAAGCTAAGTACAAAGCTGAGAATAAAGTAAGATAAATCTAAACTTTCTTTAATATTAAGCAATTTTTTAAGAAAACAATAGTGTAAAACGATAGTTCTTACACTATTGTTTTCTTAAAAAATTGCTTAATAATATGCAAATATTAATACCTGTTGGAATAAGCGACGCTTTTTGCAGTTCAAGTCGTTCCCCTTACGGGCCGCCAAGCGGCACGGAGATTCAACAGCATGAGCGCTGTCTACACTTTTATATCTGTAATTTGCTGCTAACCTAAAATATAATACAACACTGCACGTTTTTTAGACTAAGAAAATTTCGCCTGTGTTTTCTTTCGAGAAGATACCTTGTAATTGACATAGTTTTTTTCAAATAAAAATGCTTCTGTAATGTCGAGATTATCTTAACTTTTATTTAACAGAACTACATATACATATTCTTCAATGACTAAAGTAGGAATTTCAAATAATACGTAATCACTTTTAACTTCATATTGAAATGTTTTTTGCACTCTAAGGAACAATTTATTGAATCATATGTGACTCATAAGGTATTTTCTAAAAATTTCTTCTAATTTCATCACACACACATTACTATGAGAAATACCTAATAAAGTTTAAAACCGTAAAAATAATCAATTTATTAATTTGTTTAAAGTTATTTTAATATAATAACTTGATCTTTACGTTTTATATTTATTTTGAAGAATTTACATTATCAAGATCACAATTTACAAGATCAAACAATAAAAATTTTGGTATAATTATTAAAAGAATTAAGACCACAAGAGCGATGCATGATATGTTCTATATGATCTATTACTATAAGCAACAGAGTATTAGAAGCGTGCGAATATAACTGATGTACTTAACACATGCTGTTTTCTCGTCAGACATATCCACTTATAATCGTGCAATTTTTTATTCGAACATGTTTCAATGCTAGAAACTTGACGGAAATTTGAAACGATAGTAGAGGCAGAATATTTAATATACTTTGTTGCAAGTTTTGATCGTTCGATACCTTCGAGAAGTGGCATAAAAGCATGCGCGCAGAACGACTTTTATTGAATAAGAGTTAACATTATTTTCTGAAAAAGAAATAGATACCAGTCCTAAAACAACATTCGACATGAACAGTTCGAAATATACCGCATACCGAGGTGCTTATTATTGTGATTGTTATCTTAACTGAAGGACACAGTAACTTTTTGAAAAATATATTTATTTAATGATGATAGTGACATTTAATCCACATTTTATTTGACCGCCGTTAATAAATGATGTATTGCATTGCATCATGTTTTTTTAAATTATGCTGATTATTATCATATTTAATGATTGTAATAAACATTAGCTATTTATTATCATAGGTATTTGAAATATGAGATTTTTATTATCTGTTATTTACTACTTTTAAAATAATTTTTGAATTTTATAATTAATAAAAAATTAGTTGTCAAATATTCTATTTTATTCATTCCATTAAGTGTATAACTTTACACGTTTTACATTAATTGTTAGTTTATATGTATGCATAAGATTCTATGATACTTTTCATGAGCTGTGACTTACTGAGGTCTCTATAGGTAGACTTCAAATGGGCAGTGAAACTAAATCGTTTCACTTTGGATTTTATTGGACTTTGGCCTAAAACCGCACAGAACCCTCGACAGAAGTTAATGTGCAATTTTCGAGCACTCGTCGCTTTCCTGACGATATCGTTCGGCGTTTTGATTCCTTCTATACATTCCTTCATAAGAATTTATGGAGATGTTATGCTAATGATAGATAATTTACAATTTACATTACCAGCTACAAGTTGCGCGGCAAGAATCATGATTTTTTGGTGGAAGAAAGAAGGTAAGCAATTTTCTGCTATAACTCTAAACTGTAAATGATTTACATGAGAGATATACATATCGAAATTGTGTAATAAAATTATAACAATCTCTAATTTGAAATTACGAAACTTTGGTTTTGTCACTTATTTATACTGTTTTTCGTCTTAACACTATAATAAAAGATAATTGTTTTTACTTCAACTCTATCTTATTAAACTTTTTATTGCTGACAGTTCAATTTTTTATAGTTTCTATTCTAATATTGTTAATTGTGCATTAAAATATACAATATTGACGTTTTTGAAGCTATCATACCAATCATAGATATGATTGCTGAGGATTGGGGAAAATCAAAAAATGTGCAAGAGAGAAATATAATGATCAGAAGGGCGCAGACTGCACGCATCATTATTACTTGTGCATACTGCATAATGGGAGTAGCATGCTTATTTGTTATCATTCTCCCGATCTTTGGAATATCAACGAGATTAACGCCCAATATTACTGATCCAGGCAAAGTAATGCCTCTACAAACCCATTACATTTACGATATAACGAAACGACCGCAGTATGAACTGACATATATAAGTCAAGCTATCTACATAGTTCTCGCAATTATGTCTTATATTGGAATCGATCATTTTCTTGGGCTGCTAGTTTTCCATATATCCGGCCAACTAGACATTCTCAAGGATCGTTTGACACATTTAGATAAATACATCAATTCTCACGACATGTTAAGGAGATGTGTGGCACGACACATTCGTTTACTTAGGTTTGATATTTACAAAAAATATGTAATTTATATATGAAATCCGTATTTACAACAGAATAACGTTAAAAAACAACACAGCGATATCTATAATAGTAGACCAAAATAGTCTGTCACTGTGTTGTCTTTTGACATAACTCTGCTACTTAGGAAATGTACAATTTGTTCTCCAGGTGTATCTAATCCACAGAATGTCTTTCGTAGAGCTATTGCCGTTATAGAAGATACGTATAATATAACATTTCTCTTGTTATTTACATACTTTGCAATTCTGTTCGCCTTCTGCGGTTTCAGCATAATTACCGTGAGTGTGCAAACGTTGAAAAATTTGCTTATTAATTAATCTTTAACACAAAACGTAAATATTAAAAATTACTGACGCAATGATATCTAAGTTGTTACTATATGTATTTATAAGATATTTTGTGATAAACATATATAAAATTATTTTTATTGTGATAAATTGTATGTTCTTATGCATCCTGTAAATTAATTAGTTATTCGACGAAGGAAATGATTTATCACTCACACGCTTGGTATATTTTGTATCCCTGATTTTTAATTTATTTGGACATATGTGTTTATATTGTGCTCTGGGTGAATTTTTGGTGACCCAAGTAAGTTGCATTCTTATTTTTACCATAAACATCGTTTAAGTTGTATGTTTCGTATCTGGCTTTACACTTATATTACAATATGATTTCATTTAAGAAAGATGTTTGTGTTAATGCACAATATAGTTAAATATTTATCATGCATGAGCGCATAACAAAAATAAATATTAATGTCGAAGTATTATGCAGAAATATAATTATCATGATTTAATATCATTTATATTAAATTAAATATTGTAAACAATTTAATGTAAGCTTTTAGAAAATAGAAATTAATAATTTATTGCATTTATTATTTATGTAAATAATAAATTACATTAATATACAATTTAAATGAAAATATTAATTACTTTTTAATATAATATGGCTAGATTATTCTTATTACGGAACAATGCGTACAATTTTTATCTAAAGAAACTTTCAAACTTTTTAGTGTGATGAAATATATTATGCAGCTTACAGTAATGAATGGTATTCCGTGGATCCAAAACTTACACAAGACTTGTTATTTTTGCTGATAAGAGGCGCTAAACCAATTTACCTCACCGCTGGAAAAATGTTCCCCGTGACAATGACTACATTTTGCAATGTAAGATATTTTAGTGTTTTATAATTATTGTGGCAAAAACATTTAAATAACTTTGTAATTTTAGTAATATTTTTATACAATAATTTAATAATTTATATATATTTTGCATCTATGTATACTTTATGCATATCTATATGGAGAGGTAAAAACCAGAGTGGTGTAAGTCAAATTTTTGTAAATATTTTCTCGTGTGAATAGATGAAATCTCTACAATATATAAATTGCATCTCAGCACACAAGAAAATATTTTTAAAAATTTGACTTACACTACTCTTATTTTTACACCTCCATATACCTATAACTTATCTTATATATACACTATATACATATCTCAAAACTTCGTGTGATTATAAATTTATTGCATTATTAATTATTACTAAAAAGATATTTTTCAGTTAATAAAAACATCGGTCGGATATATATCTATTTTACATAAGACGAGAAGTTATTAGGAAAGTGAGATAAAGTTAAAGTTTTTCTAATAATATGTTGCTCTTATAGAATGCAATAAACTAAGAATTGTGTAAATATTAAAATGTTTTTAGTAAATAAATTATAAATTTTACTGCATAATTTAATGGAAATGTATTTCTATTAGATAATTAAAAGCAAAATAATTTAGAATTAAACTCTCAGTTCTATATATCCAAAAAGATTCATATTTTTTTACGAACTAAATCCATCCGTTAAATATTAAACTATTTGATATTAATTACACAGTAAAAAACATTTTGTATTTGTGTTAAAATTTTCCTGTGTAGAAAGTTTTGTGTTAAATTTCTGACACAGTTGTATGTTGATTTAACATATCGTTGTTGTGTTACTTAACTTTTCTATGTTAAATTAATATTAACCCTTAAATGCCACCCGGGGTCCAGCGGACCCCAGACCCTTTACAATGATATATTTTCAAATGTTCCCCCCAAAAATAAAGCTCATGCTCCCATTGATGATAGTTGAGTGATTGACCTACCCGTTTGTACACTTAGCAGTACTCAGTTTACTTAATTTTTTATACTATGTTGAAATTGAAATTTTAACAATATAAGCATTTTATTCTCTTTTCTAATTGTAAGCCTTGAACAACATTGAAAATAATTTTCATAACTAAATATAAAAAAATTAATGAGTAAGGAGACATTTTTCATGCTGGGGTCTTTTAGACCCAATGTGTCATTTACGAGATTCTTGAGAGGTGTGGCATTTAAGGGTTAACCATTTTTAAGAGTTAAAATAACACAATTTATACATATATGTAAGTGCATGAATTCTTGATGATATATTTTATATGTTAAAGTGAATAGATAAATTGTGTTATCTTCCTTTTTATAACAGTTAATATGTGTTAAATTGACATAATTCTTATGTTATTCATCAAAAAAAGATCAAAACTAAAAATAAATACTTCTCTTAAATGTTAAAATAACATCTTATCTTAATTACATTTAACATTATAGAGATGTCAATTTAACATAAACTTTGATTTCTGAAAGCGTCTAAATGTTAAATTTTTATGTTAATTTTTTACATGTTATGTTTGTTATTTTTTTACATATTTGCTTTATGTTAAATTAACACGAAAATTTGAGTGGATAAATTGGGACATGTGAAATGTGTTAAATTTAACACAAAATTTTTTACTGTATGTGGAAATATAACATAAGTATATAAACTACGCTAATTCACTGTTATCCAAGTTTTCAATGTCAATAATCAAACATTATTCGAAATATAATTACAATTCAAAATATTTGCGTCCTTGTCGACGATGTACGATGTTAAGTTTAGCCTTATGGACTGTACTGGCGAACCATCTTCTTCGATGGTAAATGAACAATACAGAGCTGTTCCGAAGTCTACTGTTTCAAATAACGGTGATTTCGGTAACAAATAAATGATACTTACTAATTTTCAAATTTTTTTAAATCTTCAAAATGTTGCCTATCAAAATTTGTTATCAAGTAATAAAAACGAACGGTAGATAACTACAGTTATATTTCTTACTAAGAAAGTAAAACTGTATATGCATTAAAAAGTACTTGTTTTATCTTTAATACAATAAAATGTAGTTTTCTTACAAGATACGATATGATGAGATGAGCACAGATGTCATCAACGAATATATTTTAATAGTATATTACATATAATTTATTTCTAACTATAGTTATAAGCTTTAAAGTTATAGCCGATTACAGAAGTGTGGGAAAATAATGGGTACATACGACTGTTTTTCTCGCTACCCACTTGTCACGAAATTTTTTGCTCTCAAATGTTTTATGCGATCGTCAATACTGAAGGGACGGAAACTTCAAATGAGGGTGCATATTTAATACACTCGCTTTGTCACAAGTTGATTCGTCTCTCTCGAGCATTATTATTTTCAGCATGCGCGAGAAATGCTTTTTGCTGAATACGAGGTGATATCGATTCATAAAGGAGAATCAGACGTCAGTCTCTAGACAACACTCGAAATGGAAAGTCCAAAATATAACGGATACCAAGGTGTTTATTATCGTTGTAACTGTTATTGGGAAAATCTTAATATATAAGAATTTTCATTACCATATGTACGACTAATAATAGTATTTGAAAGTTTTAAATTATTTTATTGCTTTTACTATAATAGTATTTCGGATTAAGTTATTGAATTATTGCAACAAAACATTAACTACATCTAACGTAAGATCTTTCTTGGGGGGGGGGGGAATTATTCATCATATTCTATTTTTTTATATCTATCACTAAATTTGCATGATTACTAAAAAGTGAGGTGTTTTTAAATATTATTTTTCTCGCTTTTTATTAAAAAATATTTTATATTTGCACATTAACTGTGGTTTTACTTGTGTGTGTTAGAAATTAATGAAAATAAACAATCTTATAAACTTCGGACTCACTAAGACTTCTACAGGTAGATTTCGAATGGGCAGTAAAACTGAATCGTTTTACTTTAAATTTGATTGGGCTCTGGCCTAAGACTGTACAAAATTCTCGACAAAGATTAATGTGCAATTTTCGAGTGTTAGTGACTTTTCTGGGATTAACATTCTGTATGATTATTCCTACTGTACATTCTTTGACAAGAATTTTTGGAGACATTATATTAATGATAGATAATTTACAATACACCCTACCACTTTCAACTTGCTTGATAAGAATCGCAATTTTCTGGTGGAAAAAAGAAGGTAGACATTATTTATGATTATCTACATCTAAATTATAATTATGGACGCACATAATTTATATATTGTATTATAATTATAATGTACACACATATATAATATTTTAAAAGTCCATATCAATATTCTATAAAATAACTTGATTTTATTTATGTAAATGGAATCAATCATATATGTATATATTCTATTTTTACGTATATAAAGAACAAACTATATTAATGTATTTTCTGAACTTTTTAAATCATAACTTGCTGTGTGCGTTTCTTACATTAAAAATATCTATACGTTATTTATTTTTTAAAATAAAACAAACGTTTTTACACAATACAATTACATTAGTCATTATGTATATAAAAATATATTTAAAAAAATTACGAAAAAAATATATGCATATATGCCATTGTATATTAGACAAGATATTATATGTATATGGGGCAT
The DNA here is from genome assembly GCF_030848805.1 of Temnothorax longispinosus. Lineage (NCBI taxonomy): Eukaryota > Metazoa > Arthropoda > Insecta > Hymenoptera > Formicidae > Temnothorax > Temnothorax longispinosus. The sequence goes on from NC_092359.1 coordinate 4,251,376, forward strand.
TCCACGCCAATTCGCAAGGGGTCAAACTTCGACCTTTTTATTTTTGATGGCTGCTCGTTTTTTAACAGGTCTTTACGAGTACTATACCTTTGTAAAATCGTTTCTATAATAAATGTAGCGTTTCCAAAATAGAGCCTGCGCAAAATGAGGACTGCAAAATTTTTAATGAATTTTTTCGCTTATTAGACAACGTCTAAGAAAAAAATTCATTAAACATAAAATACGCTATTTAGATTATAGTTTAAGAAAAAAATTACTCCAAAATTTTATAATAATAATTTTAAACTAATAAAGTAAAAAAACAAAAATTTGAATATCTTGAAAACCCCATTTTCTATTTTTCTATTTTTTTTTGTTTATAGGGAATATTATAGGGAGTATTAAAAAAATTTTAAGACTGGTCTAAAGTTGCGCAGAATTTTTGGAAATTCTTTATAGATTTTTTTGTGAGGCAGTATAATCTAAGATCCCGACCTACATCGACCTTCACCCATCTGTTTTCCTAATAAAAGGTATTTTTTATCAAACATACTGAATAAACAAACCAAACAAACAAATCGCGGATGGATTGCCTAATTAAATTAGCTCAAGGCTACCCTTAATTAAAAATACCACTGTGTTTGGAATAAAATTATCTTTATTTTAATATATAGTTCACTTAAGAATAAAGATGAGTGTAAATTGGTAATACCAACTCACCTGTTTATACCTGGCAACCCGGTAATAGAGAGCAGTAAAAGGTAGGTAACCTAACTTTTCCTTTCTACTTATGCTTTGTACTTTCGATTAGTACTGAATTTTTTGAGAATATAAATGAGTGTAAAAGTAAAAAAAAATTAATTAAATTATTTTTAATTAAGGGTAGCCTTGAGCTGATTTAATTTGGCAACCCATCCGCGATTTGTTTGTTTATTCATTATGTTTGATAAAAAATACCTTTTATTAGGAAAACAGAGGTGAAGGTCAATGTAGACTATACTGTCGGGATCTTAGACTATACTGCCTCACAAAAAAATCTATAAAAAAGTCCCAAAAATTCTGCGAAACTTCGGACCAGTCTTAAAATTTTTCTAACACTCCCTAAAATATTCCCTATAAATTTCAAAAAAATAGAAAATGGGGATTTTGAGATATTCAAATTTTTGTGTTTTTTTTTTACTCTATTAATTAGTTTAAAATTATTATTATAAAAATTTGAAGTAATTTTTTTCTTAAACTATAATCTAAATAGCGTATTTTATGTTCAATGAATTTTTTTCTTAGACGACTAATAAGCGAAAAAATTCATTAAAAATTTTGCAGTCCTCATTTTGCGCAAACTCTATTTCGGAAACGCTACATTTATTATAGAAACGATCTTACAGGAGTATAATACTCGTAAAGACCTGTTAAAAAACGAGCAGCCATCAAAAATAAAAAGGTCGAAGTTTGACCCCTTGCGAATTGGCGTGGAACGTGGAATGCCCCATATATATATATATATATATATATATATATATATATATATATATAAAGCCGGTAGTATACATAGTCAGATCTTATTCAAGATCGTCTTAAGTTTTTATCTCTAGATGCTGAACGACTCGTTTCATTGACTATGGAATATCTAAAGATAAACTTAAGACGATCTTATATATAAGATCTGACTATGAATACCAGCCTATCAGTTATATAAATAATATGAGTGAGCTAATGAGCAATAAAAATCACATATTACAAATTTAATTCTGTTTTTTACATAACAATAACTTTGTTTTTTTTTATTAAAAAACAAAAAAAAGATTCTTACTTTTTGTTTATATATTTAAATTTGTAATTGTTCCTTATTCCGATTCAATAATTATGTTAAGTGTTCTCGCAGTTTATAATATTCACATTCTTTAAAGCTATCATACCAGTCGTGAATATGATCGCAGAAGATTGGATAAAGGTGAAAAGTGCACAAGACAGAAGTGTAATGATCAAAAGGGCACGGAGTGCACGCATAATTATTACATTCTCCTATTGCATAATGGGAACAGGAGCCTTTTATCTTATCGCTTTACCTATCTTTGGAATATCGATAAGAGATACAAACAACATTACTGATCCAGGCAGACTACTGCCTCTACAAACTTATTACATTTACGATGTAACAAACAGTCCACAGTATGAACTGACATATATTAGTCAATCTATTTATACTATTGTCAGCATGGTATCCTACAGTGGAATCGATAATTTTATCGGACTACTAGTTTTCCACATATGTGGCCAATTAGAGATTCTCAATAACCGTTTATCAAGTTTCGATAAATGTGTTAATTCCCACGAGATAAAGAATTGTATAATAAAACACAAGCGTTTGCTTAGGTTTGATATTTATATATTAATATAATCCACATAAAATATGTAATCAGTACTCCATCTATAAATATCTAATACGTAGACCACCTTTTATAGAGCTATTAACGTTACTGAAGATACATATAATGTAATCCTTCTCTTTTTATTCGTATATTTTGCAATACTCTTCGCTTTTTATGGTTTCCGGATACCTACTGTAAGTATTTTAAATTTTTTTATATTTCTATAAGACTTATTTGAATTAATAAATTAATTCTTAACTAAAATAAGAAAATAACTGATAAATATACTACGCATTTTCTATGTTCTATCTAAGAAATTTCTATTTGTATAATTTTTTATTACAAACATCTGAATTAATATTAATATTTAAAATATCCTATATTTTCTCTTATTTTATAAATTTATTAGTTACTTGACGATGAGACTGATATATCATTCGCTCAATTGACAATGTTTATATTTACCTTAATCAATATATTCGGACATATGTGCTTATATTGTGCTCTTGGCGAGATTTTGGTTGCCCAGGTTAGTCAAATTTTTCTCTTTTTTGTTATAGAAGTCATGTAAATTTTCATATAATAAACATAATAAATATATGCAATATATGCTACATAATGTAATTAATTTATGCAAGAAATATTTAATATAATACATGACGTACCTACTAATTCTAATACTTGTCACGCACGTACAAAAAATTATTAATACTTTCTGTATATAATACATAACTAAATTGTTGATGACTTTGTTTAATCTCATTTGCTGAGCTATCACAAAAGTTTAACGTAAGTTTATGAAAGTAAAAATATAAATTAATCCTGAAATAAAGTATTTATAGAATGGAAAAGTTATACCATAAGTCTGACAAGTGCATTAATTGATTGAAATTAATAAGTAACATTTATTCAGTTTCTAGATAAAGTGTGTAATAATTTTCGACTAAAATACTTTAAATATTTTTAAGTGTAATAAAATATACTACGCTGCATACAGTAATAAATGGTACTCCATGAATCCAAAAGTAACCCACAACTTGCTACTTTTAATGATAAGAGGCTCCATACCGGTCTATCTGACTGCTGGAAAAATGTTTCCTCTAACGATGGCTACGTTTTGCAGTGTAAGATATTATAATGTTCGACAGTAATTTTTTCATTAAAACTTATTTGACACAAAAATTTTATAATATATTTCATACAACCATTTATATTATTTGATAAAATTTGAATCTTTTGTTTTATTTTATTCTCTTGTTTACTACATTAAATTTTAATATTAATTATTCAGAGATATTTTTTTTAACTATATAGTACTAAGAAATGTGTTTTTCAGTTAGTAAAGACGTCAGTTGGATATATATCTGTTTTACATACAATGAGAAGCTAAGTACAAAGCTGAGAATAAAGTAAGATAAATCTAAACTTTCTTTAATATTAAGCAATTTTTTAAAGAAAACAATAGTGTAAGACAGTTCTTACACTATTGTTTTCTTAAAAAATTGCTTAATAATATGCAAGTATTAATACCTGTTGGAATAAGCGACGCTTTTTGCAGTTCAAGTCGTTCCCCTTACGGGCCGCCAAGCGGCACGGAGATTCAACAGCATGAGCGCTGTCTACACTTTTATATCTGTAATTTGCTGCTAACCTAAAATATAATACAACACTGCACGTTTTTTAGACTAAGAAGATTTCGCCTGTGTTTTCTTTCGAGACGATACCTTGTAATTAACATAGTTTTTTCCAAATAAAAATGCTTCTGTAATGTCGAGATTATCTAAACTTTTATTTAACAGAACTACATATACATATTCTTCAATGACTAAAGTAGGAATTTCAAATAATACGTAATCACTTTTAACTTCATATTGAAATATTTCTTGCACTCTAAGGAACAATTTAGTGAATCATATGTGACTCATAAGGTATTTTCTAAAAATTTCTTTTAATTTCATCACACACACATTACTATGAGAAATACATAATAAAGTTTGAAACCGTAAAAATAATTAATTTATTAACTTGTTTTAAGTTATTTTAATATAATAACTTGATCTTTACGTTTTATATTTATTTTGAAGAATTTACATTATAAGATCAAACAATAAAAATTTTGGCAAAATTATTAAAAAAAATTAAGAGCGATGCATGATATGTTCTATATGCATTATCTATTACTATAAGCAACAGAGGATTAGAAGCATGCGAATATAACTGATGTACTTAACACATGCTGTTTTCTCGTCAGACATATCCACTTATTATTGTGCAATTTTTTATTCGAACATGTTTCAATGCTAGAAACTTGACGGAAATGTGAAACGATTATAGTAGAGGCAGAATATTTAATATACTTTGTTGCAAGTTGTGATCGTTCGATACTTTCGAGAAGTAGTATTTTAAGCATGCGCAAAAAATGCTTTTTGCTGCACAACAGGTAACGTCGATTTATGAAAGTGAAACAAACGTCAGTCATTAGACAACATTGGACGTAGAAAGTTCAAAATATGACAGATACTGAGGTGCTTATAGTTTTAATCATTGTAACTATAATTGAAAAACATTTTAAGGAAAGTATTTTACTAGTAATATGTGTGCAAACGATGATAGCATTTATAATAATAATCTATGTCTTATTTTCTCAGTATTGACAAAAATTTTAGATTGCTTTTACCTACACATTGTGTTTCTTATTAACATATATTAATTTATTGTAACAAGGTTAGCCATACCTTAATACAAAATTTGAAGTCTATGACTTTTATTATAAGTTATGTATTATTTCCTGAAGAATCTTAAAACTTGTATTAATCAAATGTAAAGTGTTCAATGATATTTTATTTTAAAAGTTACTTCACGTATTCTGTTAAGTAACTTTTTATATATTTAATCTTTAATCTAATTGTAATTATATTTTTGTGTGTGTTTTGTATTGTGTAATCCTTTTAATAAACTTCAGACTTATCAAGATTTATGCAGGTAGATTTTGAATGGGAGGTGAAACTAAATCGTTTCACTTTAGATTTGCTTGGACTTTGGCCCAAAAACATACAAAATCCTCGGCAGAAATTAATGTACAATTTTCGAGTGTTGGTGACTTTTCTGGGAATAACGTTCTGTCTTGTTATTCCTTCTGTACATTCCCTGGCAAAAATTTTTGGAAACATTTTGCTCATGATAGATAATTTACAATTTACTTTACCACTCATAAGCTGTGTGATTAGAATTATGATTTTTTGGTGGAAAAAAGAAGGTAACCATCATTTTGGTTCTAATTACATATATAAGTTATAAATGTATAATAAATATATAAATAAATTGGATATTTAGGATTGTGTGAATATTATTAACTTATTTTTATTTACACAAAAAAATTTATATATATGTATATGTATGATTTCTAAAATAAAATAAAATACGATCTATACAAAAAACTTTTTTAAATAAAATTTAATTATGCTAGTTATTATTTTGCATATAAAAATATTACAGTTTATAGTTTACGTTGTATAAAATTAAATTATATTCATTTTATGCAAGTATATATGTACATAAACACATATACACTTATATATATAAATAAATAAAATATTTAACATTTGCATAAATAATGGAGTTTATTTATGTGTAATAATATTTATAGATCAATATTGGGGTATTTCTACTAATTTATAATTATAATATTATTTCTTGAAACAAATACGCGTAACCAATAACATTATTGCAGATTCTCCATTTCTGTGCTTTTGTTGCTCAGGATTGAAATTAATATATTCTAATTTAGCAATGCTGTAAAATATGTATAAAATTGTTTATTTTTTAAGCTATAGTACCGATTATAAATATGATCTCGAAGGATTGGATAAAGTCAATAAATGATGAAGAAAGATGTTTAATGATTCAAAGAGCGCAAACTGCACGCACAATTATTATTTGCTCTTACTGCATAATGGGAATGCAATGCTCTTTTCTCGTCTTACCGCCTGCTTTTGGAATGTCAATAAGAATGACTTCTAACATTACTGATCCAGGGAGACCAATGCCTATAGAAAACTATATTTACGATACAACTAAAAGGCCGCAATATGAATTAATATTTATTAGTCAAGCTATCTATTTAGCTATCGCCCTAATGGTCTACACTGGAATAGATAATTTTCTGAGTCTCTTGATTTTTCATATATCCGGTCAGTTAGACATTCTCAAGAATCGTTTGACACGTTTGGATAAATACATGAATGATCACGAAATGCTAAGGTGCTGCATTATAAAGCATATCCGTTTGCTTAGGTTTGTTATTTATAACGAAGTATACACAAATATTCATGCAAAGTGCATGATTAAATAAACTATTCGAAATGTCTTATAGAGCTATTGATGTTATTGAAGATACATATAATATAATACTCCTCTCTTTATTTATATATTTTGCAATATTATTCGCTTTCTACGCATTTCGGATAATTACCGTAAGTGTCCAAATGCTTAAAGATTGAAATTTGTTTGTTAAATAATTTTTAAGATTAAAAAATGACTAATACGTGTAATATCTAAATCATCGTTATATTTAAAAGATTTTTATTATAAATATTTAAAATAATATTAATTGTACAAAATATTATACTTTATACAAAATACTATAAATACACATATAATATAAATTAATTAGCTATTCGACGAAGGAAATGATTTATCAGTCTCTCGCTTGGTATTTTTTATATTGACAATTTTTAATTTATTTGGACATATGTGTCTATATTGCGTTCTTGGCGATATTTTGATGGCCCAGGTTAGTCACAAAAATAATATCAATTAAACATCGCATAATTAATTGTATAAACTACCATGTGATAATGACGAACTTTTACTTAGTTATGGGACAATTTGTTCAATAATTTATAACTAAAAATGTTTTTGATATTTTCAAGTGCAATAAAATATATTATGCTGCATACAGTAATAAATGGTACACCATGGATCCACAAATCACAGAAAATTTGTTGATCTTAATGACAAGAAGCTCTAAACCAATTTATCTCACCGCTGGAAAAATATCTCCTGTTACAATGGCTACATTTTGCAGTGTAAGATAATTTCATGTTAAATTATAAGTATCATATTAAAACCTCGTTTGGCATTACTAAACTTTTATTAAAGTTTATTGTGCAATCCGTATTAGGTTTTTATATATAAAATTTAAATTTTTTATTTCATGTATTTATAATCTTAAACCTCACATTATTTATCTATTAAGCTTATATTGTTAAATAACTATATTATTATCAAAAATATATATTTCAGTTAGTAAAAACATCAGTTGGTTATATATCCGTTTTATACACAATGAGAAGATGATAGAAAAAGTGAGAAAAATGTAAATTTTTTTTCTATATTATGCAATCATTTTTATAGAAAACTATAGTTCAACTATGCTACAACTATTAATACGTCATTTAAAAATCAATATATTTTAATGCATTAATTGAGTAGAAAAAACTGAGAATTTTCTTAGTAGTAGTAAAAATATAGAATTTAAATAAAAAACTTAAGAAAATCGTTATTTAGACGTACCTGTTTTTTCGTGAATTTTTGGCCAAGCTAGCCATTTATTTAATAACAATTATATTAAAGATACTAAAAAAACAAACAATACAATTTTTGCAAATTTATTGTAAAAAATTAACACCATTAGAACAATGCATGATAAGCTCTATACAGTCCACTCCTATAAGGAATATATAAGCAGCAGAAAATTATAGAAGCCTGGAAATATAACTGGTGTACTTATGTACGTTTTTTCATCAAGCATATCCACTTGTTATCGTGCAATTTTTTTTATTCGCGCATGTTTTGATGCTAGAAACTTGATGAAAATTCGTAACGACGGTAGAGGCAGAATATTTAAAATACTTTATTACAAGTTGATCGTTCGATACTTTCGAAAAGTGGTATAAGCATGCGCAAGAAATGCTCTTCGCGGCATAGGAGGTAACGTCGATTCATGAAAAAGGGAGAGACGCCAGTCTTTAGATAGCATTGAACATGGAAAGTTCGAAATATGACGGATATCAAGGTGCTCATGGTTTTGATTATTGTAATTGTATGTGAAAAGTATCTTAACGACGTATTTTATTTTACAATTGCATGCAATCAGTGGTATCATTTATAATAATAATAATAATAATATATACCTCATTTTGCACACCGTTAACAAAAAGTCTGGATTATCGTCTTGTGCAGTGAATTGTGTTTCTTATGATCATATCGAACTACTGTAACAACGTTAGTTATATCTAACTACACCAACTTGAAATCAATCAGTTTTGTTTAATAATTATCTATTATTTCTAGAATAATCCTTAAACTTGCGTGACTAACCTGAACTAAATTGAAGTTTTTAAAGATATTTCATTTTAAATTATTACACAGAGTCCGTTTACTCTAATTAAGAATGTATTTCAGTACGTTATAGAAATTGTATAATCCTTCTATATTATGAGCTTTGTATTTATCAACGTTTCCGCAGGTAGATTTCGAATGGGCAGTGAAACTAAACCGTTTTACTTTAAACTTGATCGGACTTTGGCCTAAGGTCGCACGAAATCCTCGGCAGAAATTAATGTGCAATTTTCGAGTGCTGGTTACTTTGTTGGGATTAATCAGCCTTCTTATTCCCTCTATACATTCCTTGATAAAAATTTTTGGAAACAGTTTGCTAATGTTAGATAATTTACAAATTACTTTACCAGCTATAAGCTGCATGATTAGAATCATGATTTTTTGGTGGAAAAAAGAAGGTAGAGATCATTTGATCGTATTTATAAGCTATAAAAGTATGATAAATAACTTATACATAAGTTGAATCTTTAAATTAATATTAATAATTTTAAATACATATCGCATAATACACTTACTTAAATGAAATTGAATCATATATAAATACATCTTTTTTCTATATAGACAGTAGAACATGTACTTATTAAATATATATATATAACTCATGAGTTATTATTAAGTGTTTTTTATATTTCAAAAATTATGTACATATACATGTACATATACATGTATGCATGATTTTGTTAAATTAAATATATACAACATTTGATTAAAATATTTTTCACAAAATTTGATTTCGCTAATTATATTGTATATAAAAATATTATAACAAATTATAATAAATTTACCTTTATATAAATAATAGAGTTTGTACGATATTTATGTGCATTTAGATTCGTAAATTACGGAATTAATATTTTTACTGATTTATAATTATAATATATTCTTTTTTAATTACGAGAACAGTGACATTGTTTCGAATTCTTGTTGAATTTTTTTCTGTGCCTCTTACTGTTTAGGATTGAACTTAACATATTTTAATTCAGCAACGCTGTAAATTGTTTACTTTTAAGCTGCTATACCGATTATTAATATGATCGCAAAGGATTGGATAAAGTTGAAAAGTGATCAAGAGAGAAGCTTGATGATTCGAAGAGCACAGACTGCACGTATAATTACTACTTGCTCCTATTGTGTAATGGGTTTAGCGTGCTTCTTTGTCGGAGTACTGCCTGCTTTTGGAATATTAATGAGACTGACTCCTAACATTACTGATCCAGGAAGGCCACTGCCTTTACAAACTCATTATATTTACGATATAACAAAAAGGCCACAATATGAATTGACGTTTATTAATCAAGCCATCTATATACCTATTGCCATGATGGCCTGTACTGCAATAGACAATTTTCTGAGTCTCCTGGTTTTTCATATATGCGGTCAGTTAGACATTCTCAAGAATCACTTGGAATATTTAGATAACAACATAAATTGCCACGAAGTTCTGAAATGCTGCATAGTAAAGCATATCCGTTTGCTTAGGTTTGTTTTCTATAAGATATAAGTAAATAAAATCCATATGAAATATGTGATAGAATATATTTAATACATGAAATATCTTTTATAGAGCTATTGATGTTATTGAAGATACATATAACACAATGCTTCTCTGCTTATTTGTATATTTTACGGTAACCTTTGCTTTCTACGGATTTCGGATGATTAGCGTAAGTATTTTGAAACTCAAAGTTTGGATAAGAAATCGTTTAAAAAAATTCACATGAATTAATAAATACATTAGTATTAAATACATTCTGATACAATATTATTATATTCACATGGCATATTATTATAAAATTTCAAATTAGTGTTAATAAAATTAACTATGTCTTTTAATTTATTTCATAAATTAATTAGCTATTCGACGAAGAAAACGATATGTCCTTCGCTCACATGGTATATTTTGTTTCTGTCGTTTTTAACATATTTGCAAATATGTGTTTATATTGCGCTCTCGGTGAAATTTTGATGTCCCAAGTTAGTTGTATATATATTTTCTTTATGTGCAAATTAAATGTTGTATAAATAACTCTATAGTCACTATTATATGGTAATAACCAATTTCTATTTAGATGTGTAACAATGTATATAATAATTTATATCTAAAAGTGCTTTTGGTATTTTCAAGTGCAATGAAATATATCATGCGGCATTTAATAATAGATGGTACACCCTAAATCCAAAAATTGCAGAAGATTTGTTGTTCTTAATGATAAGAGGTTCTAAACCAATCTATCTGACTGTTGGAAAAATTTCTCCTGTTACAATGGCCACTTTTTGTAGTGTAAGATATTTTAATGTTTGATGTCTATTGCATTAAAATATTGTTTCGTATAACTGCAAATCTGTTAAAAATCATTATACAATGTACTACATTTTAATATATATAATTCAAATTTCTCATTTTAATCTATTTATATATGTACAATCTTAAACTTCGCAATTATATACCTAAAGGAAAGGCCAATAATCAAGCAACAATAAATGTTAAATTATATACTTATTAATCACATATATGTACAACGGAACATCCATTATTGCTCGATTATTGGCCTTTCCTTTACCAATTGTTATATTTATACGAGCGTGCTAGTTTATTTTATTTAAATTTCTCATTTTAATCTATATATGTACAATCTTAAACTTTGCAATTACCATGCTATTAATTTAATACTGTTAATTTAATCTGCAACCATTAAAATATATGTCTTTCAGTTTGTAAAAACGTCCGTTGGTTATATATCCGTTTTGCATTCAACAAAAAGTTGATTTAAAAAATAGAAAAAATGTGAAGTTTCCTTTCTAAAATATTATGCAACTTTTCGTAGAATTATACTTCGGCTTAAGAAGTATTAATGTTATTTGCAAATAAATAAATTTTATTGCATTATTTGCGTGGAGAATTCTATTAAGTAATAATAAAACTTGTAAATTTAACTAAAATTAAATAAATCGTAATCTATAGATATCTGTTCTGATCATAATAAACATCCTGCATGCATAAAAATTTGGTTCATAATTTTAAAAATATCTCGTATGCAATTTATCAGATTTTTACATGCTTGTGATTATGTGTGTTTTATTTTTTAGTATTGTTTGTAGTCGTGAATGCTCTCGCGAGCGTATCTATACATAAGTCGATGGAAAAATACTTATGGCAATCACTATTATTATAAAATATCATTATTATAATGTTTAAATTCACTGTCGGCAGACAGATTATAGGAATTGCATCGTACAGAGACGTTTCCGTTTAATATGATACTAAAAGTATCGAATTAATTCTCTTTCAATTTGTGGACCCAAATCTTCCCTAAATAGCAATTGTATGCATCGTAATAAAATCGATTTTGCGTGCGTGGGAATATGGCAGTACATATACGTGTCATCACACCCACGCTTATTCACTCGTTATCGAAGTTACGTCAGCGGCTACTTGGACGAACAAAAAAACAAGAAATGTTTTTAACTCTTTCGTTACTACGCAGACTACGATCAATTTCTACAAATGGATATGTAAGTACTTTAGTTATGGGACAATTTGTTCAATAATTTATGTTATAATGCTTCTAATACTTTCAAGTGTAATAAAATATATTATGCTACATACAGTAATAAATGGTACACCATGGATCCAAAAATCACAAAAGATTTGTTGATCTTAATGACAAGAAGCTCTAAACCAATTTATCTCACCGCCGGAAAAATATCTCCTGTCACAATGGCTACATTTTGCAGTGTAAGATAATTTCATGTTAAATTATAAGTATCATATTATAACCTCGTTTGGCATTACTAAACTTTTATTAAAGTTTATTGTGCAATCCGTATTATGTTTTAATATATAAAATTTAAATTTTTTATTTCATGTATTTATAATCTTAAACTTCACAGTTATTTATCTATTAAGCTTATATTGTTAAATAACTATATTATTATCAAAATATATATTTCAGTTAGTAAAAACATCAGTTGGTTATATATCCGTTTTATACACAATGAGAAGATGATAGAAAAAGTGAGAGAAATGTAAATTTTCTTTCTATATTATGCAATCATTTTTATAGAAAACTATAATTCAATTATGCTACAACTATTAATACGTCATTTACAAATCAATATATTTTAATGCATTAATTGAGTGGAAAAAACTGAGAATTTTCTTAGTAGTAGTACTAATATAGAATTTAAATAAAAAACTTAAGAAAATCGTTATTTAGACGTACCTGTTTTTTCGTGAATTTTTGGCCAAGCTAGCCATTTATTTAATAACAATTATATTAAAGATACTCAAAAAACAAACAATACAATTTTTGCAAATTTATCGTAAAAAATTAACACCATTAGAACAATGCATGGCTCTATACAGTCCACTCCCATAAGCAATATATAAGCAGCAGAAAATTATAGAAGCCTGGAAATATAACTGGTGTACTTATGTACGTTTTTTCATCAAGCATATCCACTTGTTATCGTGCAATTTTTTTTATTCGCGCATGTTTCGATGCTAAAAACTTGAGGAAAATTCGAAACGACGGTAGAGGCAGAATATTTAAAACACTTTATTACAAGTTGATCGTTCGATACTTTCGAAAAGTGGTATAAGCATGCGCAAGAAATGCTCTTCGCGGCATAGGAGGTAACGTCGATTCATGAAAGAGGGACAGACGCCAGTCTTTAGATAGCATTGAATATGGAAAGTTCGAAATATGACGGATATCAAGGTGCTCATGGTTTTGATTATTGTAATTGTATGTGAAAGAACATTAATGACGTATTTTATTTTGCAATTGTATGCAAGCAGTAGTATCATTTATAATAATGATAATAATCTATATGTTATTTTGCTCACCATTAACAAAAAGTCTAGATTATCGCATTGTGCAGTGAATTATGTTTCTCATGATCATATCGAACTATTGTAACAACGTTAGTTATATCTAACTACACCAACTTGAAATCAATCAGTTTTGTTTAATAATTATCTATTATTTCTAGAATAATCCTTAAACTTGCATGACTAACCTGAACTAAATTGAAGTTTTTAAAGATATTTTATTTTAAATTATTACGCAGTCTGTTTAGTCTAATTATGAATGTGTATTCCAGTACGTTATAAGAATTGTATAATCCTTCTATATTATGAGCTTTGTATTTATCAAGGTTTCCGCAGGTAGATTTCGAATGGGCAGTGAAACTAAACCGTTTTACTTTAAACTTGATTGGACTTTGGCCTAAGATCGCACGAAATCCTCGGCAGAAATTTATGTGCAATTTTCGAGTGCTGGTTACTTTGTTGGGATTAATCAGCCTCCTTATTCCCTCTATACATTCCTTGATAAAAATTTTCGGAAACAGTTTGCTAATGTTAGATAATTTACAAATTACTTTACCAGCTATAAGCTGCATGATTAGAATCATGATATTTTGGTGGAAAAAAGAAGGTAGAGATCATTTGATCGTATTTATAAGCTATAAAAGTATGATAAATAACTTCTACATAAGTTGAGTCTTTAAATTAATATTAACAATTTTAAATACATATCGCATAATCCACTTACTTAAATGAAATTAAATCATATATAAACAGTATAAATACAGTATAAAAACAGTACATACATGTATGCCTGGATTTTTTTAATTAAAAATATACATTTAATTAAAATATTTTTACAAAATTTGATTTCACTAATTATATTGTATATAAGAATATTATAACACACACAAATTATAATAAATTTACCTTTAATAAATAATAGCGTTTGTACGATATTTATGTGCATTAAGATTCGTAAATTACGGAATTAATACAATATTTTTACTGATTTATAAGTATAATATATTCTTTTTTAATTACAAAAACGGTGACATTGTTTCGAATTCTTGTCGAATTTTTTTCTGTGCCTTTTACTGTTTAGGATTGAATTTAACATATTTTAATTCAGCAACGCTGTAAATTGTTTACTTTTAAGCTGTTATACCGATTATGAATATGATCGCAAAGGATTGGATAAAGTTAAAAAGTGATCAAGAGAGAAGCTTGATGATTCGAAGAGCACAGACTGCACGTATAATTATTACTTGCTGCTATTGTGTAATGGGTATAGCGTGCTTCTTTGTCGCAGTACTGCCTGCTTTTGGAATATTAATGAGACTGACTCCCAATATTACTGATCCAGGAAGGCCACTGCCTTTACAAACTCATTATATTTACGATATAACAAAAAGGCCGCAATACGAATTGACGTTTATTAATCAAGCCATCTATATAGCTATCTCCATGATGGCCTATACTGCAATAGACAATTTTCTGAGTCTCCTGATTTTTCATATATGCGGTCAGTTAGACATTCTCAAGAATCACTTGGAATATTTAGATAAAAACATAAATTACCACGAAGTTCTAAAATGCTGTATAGTAAAGCATATCCGTTTGCTTAGGTTTGTTTTCTATAAGATATAAGTAAATAAAATCCATATGAAATATGTGATAGAATATATTTGATACATGAAATATTTTTTATAGAGCTATTGATGTTATTGAAGATACATATAACACAATACTTCTCTGCTTATTTGTATATTTTACGGTAACCTTTGCTTTCTACGGATTTCGGATAATTACCGTAAGTATTTTGATACTCAAAGTTTGGATAAAAAATCGTTTTAAAAAAATTGACATGAATTAATAAATACATTAGTATTAAATACGTTCTGACACAAAATTATTATATTTACATGGCATATTATTATAAAATTCCAAATTAGTGTTAATAAAAATAACTATGTCTTTTCATTTATTTCATAAATTAATTAGCTATTCGACGAAGGAAACGATACGTCTTTCGCTCACATGGTATATTTTGTTTCTATTATTTTTAATATATTTGCAAGTATGGGTTTATATTGCGCTCTCGGTGAAATTTTGATGTCCCAGGTTAGTTGTATAAAGGTTTTTTTTTATGTGCAAATTAAATGTTGTATAATTAACTCTATAGTCACTATTATATGGTAGTGACCAATTTCTATTTAGATGTGTAACAATGTATATAATAATTGACATCTAAAAGTGCTTTTGGTATTTTCAAGTGCAATGAAATATATTATGCGGCATTTAATAATAAATGGTACACCCTAAATCCAAAAATTGCAGAAGATTTGTTGTTCTTGATGACAAGAGGTTCTAAACCAATCTATCTGACTGTTGGAAAAATTTCTCCTGTTACAATGGCTACTTTTTGTAGTGTAAGATATTTTAATGTTTGACTATTGCATTAAAATATTGTTTCGTGTGACTGCAAATCTGTTAAAAATCATTATACAATGTACTACATTTTAATATATATAATTAAAATCTCTTATTTAATCTGTACATGTATAATCTTAAATTTTGCAATTACATACCTAAAAGCTCATGCTATTAATTTAATACTGTTAATTTACTCTGTAACCATTAAAAAATATGTCTTTCAGTTCGTAAAAACGTCCGTTGGTTATATATCCGTTTTGCATACAACAAAAAGTTGATTAAAAAAGTGAGAAGAATGTGGTTTCTTTTCCAAAATATCATGCATCTTTTCATATAATTATACTTTGGCTTAAGAAGTATGCCTGTATTAATGTTATTTGCAAATAAATAAATTTTATTGCATTATTTGAGTGGAGAATTTTATTAAGTAATAATAAAACTTCCAAACTCAACTAAAATTAAATAAATCGTATTCTATAGATATCTATTCTGATCATAATAAACATCCTGCATGCATAAAAATTTGGTTCACAATTTTAAAAATATCTCGTATGCAATTTATCAGATTTTTACCTGCTTGTGATTATGTGTTTTATTTTTTAGTATTGTTTGTAGTCGTGAATGCACTCGCGAGCGTATCTATACTTAAGTCGATGGAAAAATACTTATGGCAATCACTATTATTATGAGATATCATTATTATGATGTTTAAATTCACTGTCGGCAGACAGATTATAAGAATTGCATCGTACAGAGACGTTTCCGTTTAATATAATACTGAAAGTATCAAATTAATTTTCTTTCAATTTGTGGGCCCAAATCTTCCCTAAATAGCAATTGTATGCATCGTAATAAAATCGATTTTGCGTGCGTGGGAATATGGTAGTATACAATTCATCACACCCACGCTTATTCACTCATTGTTATCGAAGTTACGTCAGCAGCTACTTGGGCAGACAAAAAAAACGAGAAATGTTTTTAACTCTTTCGTAACTACGCTGACTACGATGAATTTCTACAAAAGGATATGTAAGTACTTTAGTTATGGAACAATTTGTTCAATAATTTATAACTAAAAGTGCTTCTGATTTTTTCAAGCGTAATAAAATATATTATGCTACATACAGTAATAAATGGTACACCATGGATCCAAAAATCACAAAAAATTTGTTGATGTTAAGCAAAAAGCTCTACACCAATTTATCTCACCGTTGGAAAAATATCTCCTTTTACAATGATCACTATTTGTAGTGTAAGATAATTTTGTGTTTAATTATAAATATCATATTAAAACTTCGTTTGAGGCATTACTAAACTTTTATTAAAATTTATTGTGCAATCTACATTATGTTTTAATATCTAAAATTTAAATTGTATATTTTATGTATTCAAAATCTTGAACTTCACAGTTATTTATCTATTAAGTTTATATTGTTAAATAAATTAATAAAAACATCAGTTGGTTATATATCCGTTTTGCACACAACGAGAAGATGATAGAAAAAGTGAGGGAAATGTAAATTTTTTCCTATATTATGCAATTTTTTTGTAGAAAACTATAGTTCAACTATGCTACAGCTATTAATATGTTACTTACAAATAAATATATTTTAATGCATTAATTGAATGGAATCAACGGAAAATTTTCTTAGTAGTGGTACAAATATAGAATTTAAATAAACTTAAGAAAATCGTTATTTAGACATACCTGTTTTTTCGTGAATTTTTGGCCAGGCTAGCTATTTATTTAAATTAACCATTTATTTTATATAATGTATTATTAAATCTGGATAACTTGAGAAAGATTTAAAATATTTTAAAAGTTATTTATTTAATAACAATTATATTAAAGATACTTATAAAAACAAACAATACAATTTTTAAAAATTTATTGTGAAAAATTAACATCATTAGAGCAATGCATGATAAGCTCTATACTGTCTACTACTATAAAAAATAGTTATAAGCAGCAAAGGATTATAGATGCCTGGAAATATAACTGGTGCACTTATGTACGTTTTTTCATCAAGCATATCCACTGGTTATCGTGCAATTTTTTACTCGCGCATGTTTCAATACTAGAAACTTGACAAAAATTCTAAACGACGGTAAAGGCAGAATATTTAAAATACTTTACTACAAGTTGATCGTTCGATACCTTCGAAAAGTGGTATAAGCATGCGCAAGAAACGCTCTTCGCGGCATAGGAGGTAACGTCGATTCATGAAAGAGGAACAGACGCCAGTCTTTAGATAGCATTGAATATGGAAAGTTCGAAATATGACGGATATCAAGGTGCTCATGGTTATGATTATTGTAATTGTATGTGAAAAGTATCTTAACGACGTATTTTATTTTACAATTGCATGCAATCAGTGGTATCATTTATAATAATAATAATAATAATCCATACCTTATTTATTTACCGTTAACAAAAAGTCTGGATTATCGCCTTTTGTAGTAAATTGTGTTTTTTACCATATCAAAATATTGTAATAACGTCAGTTATATCTAACTGTACAAACTTGAAATCAATCAGTTTTGTTCAATAATTATTTATTATTTCTAAAATAATCTTTATGCTTGCATGACTAACCTAAATTAAAGTGTTTAAAGATGTTTTATTTTTAATTGCTACACACAGTCCGTTTGGTTTAATTATGAATGTATTTGAGTGATATTATAATTATACAATCCTTTTACATTATGAGCTCTGGATTTATCAAGGTTTCCGCAGGTAGATTTCGAATGGGCAGTGAAACTAAACCGTTTTACTTTAAACTTGATTGGACTTTGGCCTAAGATCGCACAAAGTCCTCGGCAGAAATTAATGTGCAATTTTCGAGTGCTGGTAACTTTGTTGGGATTAATCAGCGTTCTTATTCCCTCTATACATTCCTTGATAAAAATTTTCGGAAACAGTTTGCTAATGTTAGATAATTTACAATTTACTTTACCGTTCATAAGCTGCTTGATTAGAATCGTGATTTTTTGGTGGAAAAAAGAAGGTAGAGATCATTTGATCGTATTTATAAGCTATAAAAGTATGGTAAATAACTTATAGTTACATAAATTCAGTGTTTAGATTAATATTAATAATTTTAAATACATATCGCATAACTTACATAAATAAAATAAGGTCATATATAAATATATCTTTTTTCTGTATAAATAGTAGACCATGTACTTATTAAATGATTCATGAGTTATTTTTATTTTAAGTGTTTTTTATATTTCAAAAATTATGTACGTACAAGTATGTATGATCTTTTTACTTAAATGTATACAACCTTTAATTAAAATATTTTCACAAAATTTGATTTTAATTATTTTTATATAAAAATAATATGACAAATATAATAAATTTACCTTTATATAAATATAAATAATAGAGTTTGTACGATATTTAGTGCATTTAGATTCGTAGATTACGGAATTAATATTTTTACTGATTTATAATTTTTTATATATCCTTTTTTTTAATTAGAAAACACGGTGACATTGTTTCGAATTCTTGTTGAATTTTTTTTGTGCCTTTTACTGTTTAAGGTTGAACTTAACATATTTTAATTGACAACGCTGTAAATTGTTTATTTTTAAGCTATTGTACCGATTATGAATATGATCGCGAAGGATTGGATAAAGTTAAAAAGTGATCAAGAAAGAAGCTTGATGATTCGAAGAGCGCAAAGTGCACGTATAATTATTATTTGCTCCTACTGTGTAATGGGATTTGCGTGCATCTTTGTCGCAGTACTGCCTGCTTTTGGAATATTGATGAGACTTACTCCCAACATTACTGATCCAGGAAGGCCACTGCCTTTACAATCTCATTATATTTACGATATAACAAAAAGGCCGCAATACGAATTGACATTATTAATCAAGCCATCTATATAGCTATCGCCATGATAGCCTATACTGCAATAGACAATTTTCTAAGTCTTCTGGTTTTTCATATATGCGGTCAGTTAGACATTCTTAAGTATCATTTGCAATATTTGGATAAAAACATAAATTACCACGAAGTTCTAAAGTGCTGCGTAGTAAAGCATATCCGTTTGCTTAGGTTTGTTTTCTATAAGATATAAGTAAATAGAATCTATATCAAATATGTGATAGAATATATTTAATACATAAAATATCTTTTATAGGGCTATTGGTGTTATTGAAGATACATATAGCACAATACTTCTCTGCTTATTTACATATTTTACGGTACTTTTTGCTTTCTACGGATTTCGTATGATTAATGTAAGTATTTTGAAACTCAATGTTTGGAATTAAACATTATTTAAAAAAATTGACCTGAATTAAGACATATATTAGTATTAAATACATTCTGACACAAAATTACTATATTCACATGGCATATTATTATAAAATTTCAATTAGTGTTAATAAAAATAACTGTGTCTTTCATTTATTTCATAAATTAATTAGCTATTCGACAAAGGAAACGATATGTCTTTCGCTCACATAGTATATTTTGTTTCTGTTGTTTTTAACATATTTGCAAATATGTGTTTATATTGCGCTCTCGGTGAAATTTTGATGTCCCAGGTTAGTCGCATACATTTTCTTTATGTGTAAATTAAATGTTGTGTAATTAACTCTATACGGACTATTATATGGTAGTAACAAATTTTTATTTAAATGTGTAATACCGTATATAATAATTGATATCTAAAAGTGCTTTTGGTATTTTCAAGTGCAATGAAATATATTATGCGGCATTTAGTAATAAATGGTATACTCTAAATCCAAAAATTGCAGAAGATTTGTTGTTTTTAATGACAAGAGGTTCTAAACCAATCTATCTGACGGTTGGAAAAAATTTTCCTGTTACAATGGCCACCTTTTTGGTAAAATTTTAATGTTGATATGTAAATATGTTTTTAATCTGTTAAAATCATTTACAATGTAACATTTTTTATTTTCATTTTCTATTATATATGTACAATCTTAAATTTCGCAATTATATACCTAAGCTCATAGCTATTAATTTAATACTGTAAACTTACTCTGTAACCATTAAAAATATGTCTTTCAGTTAATAAAAACGTCCGTTGGTTATATATCCGTTTTGCATACAACAAAAAGTTGATTAAAAAAGTGAGAAGAATGTGAAGTTTCTTTTCTAAAATATTATGCAACTTTTCATAGAATTATACTTTGGATTAAGAAGTATGCCTGTATTGATAATATTTGCAAATAAATAAATTTTATTGCATTATTTGCGTGCAGATTTCTATTAAGTAATAATAAAACTTGTAAATTTAACTAAAATTAAATAAATCATAATCTATAGATATCTGTTCTGATCATAATAAACATCCTGCATGCATAAAAATTTGGTCCATAATTTTAAAAATATCTTGTTTGCAATTTATCAGATTTTCACACATGCTTGTGATTATGTGTGTTTTATTTTTTAGTATTGTTTGTAGGCGGAAATGCTCTCGCGAGAGTATCTAATTAAGTTGATGGAAAAATACTTATGGCAATCACTATTATTATGAGGTTTTACTATTATGGCGTTTAAATACACTGTCGGCAGACAGATTATAAGAATTGCATCGTACAGACACGTTTCCGTTTAATATGATACTGAAAGTATCAAATTAATTCTCTTTCAATTTGTGGACCCAAATCTTCCCTAAATAGCAATTGCATGCATCGTAATAAAATCGATTTTGCGTGCGTGGGAATATGGGTAGTATATATACAATTCATCACACCCACGCTTATTCACTCATTGTTATCGAAGTTACGTCAGCGGCTACTTGGGCGGACAAAAAAAAACGAGAAATGTTTTCAACTCTTTCGTAACTACGCTGACTACGATCAATTTTTACAAAAGGATATGTAAGTACTTTAGTTATGGGACAATTTTGTTCAATAATTTATAACTAAAAGTGCTTCTGATTTTTTCAAGCGTAATAAAATATATTATGCTACATACAGTAATAAATGGTACACCATGGATCCAAAAATTACAGAAGATTTATTGATGTTAAGCAAGAACCTCTAAAACTTTATCTCACCGTTGGAAAAATATCTCCTGTTACAATGGTCACTTTTTGTAGCGTAAGATAATTTCGTGTTTAATTATAAGTATCATATTAAAATTTCGTTTAGCATTACTAAACTTTTATTAAAGTTTATGTGCAATCCTTATTATATATGTTTCAATATATAAAATTTAAATTTTTTTATTCATGTATTAAAATCTTAAACTTCACAATTATTTATCTATTAAGTTTATATTGTTAAATAACTAAATTTTATCAAAATATATATTTTAATTAGTAAAAACTTCAGTTGGTTATATATATATGTTTGCACACAACGAGAAGATGATAGAAAAAGTGAGAGAAATGTAAATTTTTTCCTATATTATGCAAGTTTTTTTGTAGAAAACTATAGTTCAACTATGCTACAACTATTGATATGTTACTTACAAATAAATATATTTTACTGCATTAATTGAATGGAATCAACGGCGAATTTTCTTAGTAGTGGTACAAATATAGAATTTAAATAAACTTATGAAAATCGTAATTCAAACGTACCTGTTTTTTTGTAAATATTTGCCAGGCTAGCTATTTATTTAATTTCAACATTTATTTTATATAATGTATTATTAAATCTGAATAATTTGATTTAAGGATTTAAATACTTTAAAAGTAATTTATTTAATAACAATTATATTAAAAATACATATAAGAACAAACAATACAATTTTTGCAAGTTTATTGTAAAATTTAACACCATTAGAGCAATGCATGATAAGCTCTATACAGTCCACTTCTATAAGCAATATACCTAAGCAGCAGAAAATTATAGAAGCCTGGAAATATAACTGGTGTACTTATGTACGTTTTTTCATCAAGCATATCCACTTGTTATAGTGCAATTTTTTATTCGCACATGTTTCGATGCTAGAAACTTGACGAAAATTCGAAACGACGGTAAAGGCAGAATATTTAAAATACTTTATTACAAGTTGATCGTTCGATACTTTCGAAAAGTGGTATAAGCATGCGCAAGAAATGCTCTTCGAGGCATAGGAGGTAACGTCGATTCATGAAAGAGGGAGAGACGCCAGTCTTTAGATAGCATTGAACATGGAAAGTTCGAAATATGACGGATATCAAGGTGCTCATGGTTTTGATTATTGTAACTGTATGTGAAAAGAATCTTAATGACGTATTTTATTTTGCAATTGTATGCAAGCAGTGGTATTCATTTATAATAATAATAATAATAATAATCTATACCTTATTTATTTACCGTTAAAAAAAGTCTGGATTATCGCCTTTTGTAGTAAATTGTGTTTTTTACCATATCAAAATATTGTAATAACGTCAGTTATATCTAACTGTACAAACTTGAAATCAATCAGTTTTGTTCAATAATTATTTATTATTTCTAAAATAATCTTTATGCTTGCATGACTAACCTAAATTAAAGTGGTTAAAGATTTTTTTTTTTAATACTTATGAATGTATTTGAGTGATATTATAATTGTATAATCCTTCTATATTATAAGCTTTGTATTTATCAAGGTTTCCGCAGGTAGATTTCGAATGGGCAGTGAAACTAAACCGTTTTACTTTAAACTTGATTGGACTTTGGCCTAAGATCGCACAAAGTCCTCGGCAGAAATTAATGTGCAATTTTCGAGTGCTGGTAACTTTGTTGGGATTAATCAGCGTTCTTATTCCCTCTATACATTCCTTGATAAAAATTTTCGGAAACAGTTTGCTAATGTTAGATAATTTACAATTTACTTTACCGTTCATAAGCTGCTTGATTAGAATCGTGATTTTTTGGTGGAAAAAAGAAGGTAGAGATCATTTGATCGTATTTATAAGCTATAAAAGTATGGTAAATAACTAATACATAAATTGAGTGTTTAGATTAATATTAATAATTTTAAATACATATCGCATAACTTACATAAATAAAATAAGGTCATATATAAATATATCTTTTTTCTGTATAAATAGTAGACCATGTACTTATTAAATGATTCATGAGTTATTTTTATTTTAAGTGTTTTTTATATTTCAAAAATTATGTACATACATGTATGTATAATCTTTTTAATTAAACATATACATTTAATTAAAATATTTTTCAAAAAATTTGATTTTAATTATTTTGTATATAAAATAACATAAATCATAATAAATTTACCTTTATATAAATTATAAATAATAGAGTTTGTACGATATTTGTGTGCATTAAGATTCGTAGATTACGGAATTAATATTTTTACTGATTTATAATTATAATATATTCTTTTCTAATTACTACAACAGTGACATTGTTTCGAATTCTTATTGAATTTTTTTCTGTGCCTTTTACTGTTTAAGGTTGAACTTAACATATTTTAATTGAGCAACGCTGTAAATTGTTTATTTTTAAGCTATTGTACCGATTATGAATATGATCGCGAAGGATTGGATAAAGTTAAAAAGTAATCAAGAGAGAAGCTTGATGATGCAAAGAGCGCAAAGTGCACGTATAATTATTATTTGCTCCTACTGTGTAATGGGATTTGCGTGCATCTTTGTCGCAGTACTGCCTGCTTTTGGAATATTGATGAGACTTACTCCCAACATTACTGATCCAGGAAGGCCACTGCCTTTACAATCTCATTATATTTACGATATAACAAAAAGGCCGCAATACGAATTGACATTTATTAATCAAGCCATCTATATAGCTATCTCCACGATGGCCTATACTGCAATAGACAATTTTTTGAGTTTTCTGGTTTTTCATATATGCGGTCAGTTAGACATTCTTAAGTATAATTTGCAATATTTGGATAAAAACATAAATTACCACGAAGTTCTAAAGTGCTGCGTAGTAAAGCATATCCGTTTGCTTAGGTTTGTTTTCTATAAGATATAAGTAAATAGAATCTATATCAAATATGTGATAGAATATATTTAATACATAAAATATCTTTTATAGGGCTATTGGTGTTATTGAAGATACATATAGCACAATACTTCTCTGCTTATTTACATATTTTACGGTACTTTTTGCTTTCTACGGATTTCGTATGATTAATGTAAGTATTTTGAAACTCAATGTTTGGATAAAACATTATTTAAAAAATTGACCTGAATTAATACATATATTAGTATTAAATACATTCTGACACAAAATTACTATATTTACATGTCATATTATTATAAAATTCCTCATTAGTATTAATAAAAATAACTATGTCTTTTCATTTATTTCATAAACTAATTAGCTATTCGACAAAGGAAACGATATGTCTTTCGCTCACATTGTATATTTTCTTTCTATCGTTTTTAACATATTTACAAATATGTGTTTATATTGCGCTCTCGGTGAAATTTTGATGTCCCAGGTTAGTTGCATACATTTTCTTTATGTATAAATTAAATGTTGTGTAATTAACTCTATACGGACTATTATATGGTAGTGACAAATTTTTATTTAGATGTGTAATAATGTATATAATAATTGATATCTAAAAGTGCTTTTGGTATTTTCAAGTGCAATGAAATATATTATGCGGCATTTAGTAATAAATGGTATACCCTAAATCCAAAAATTGCAGAAGATTTGTTGTTCTTAATGACAAGAGGTTCTAAACCAATCTATCTGACGGTTGGAAAAATTTTTCCTGTTACAATGGCCACCTTTTGCAGTGTAAGATATTTTAATGTTTGACTATTGCATTAAAATATTGTTTGGTGTCACTGCAAATGTGTTATAGGAAGACCAGGGCTATCTGTCTACGGGGGCTATGTCCACAGTAGTGCTATCTCAAGTTTTAAAGGACAGATGTCTCTACCATTGTATTGATATTTAATGTTTGTTTGTTTTTCTTGCGATGCCTCTCGCAGACGCTATATACGTTAAAAGAAAAGCGAAAACAATTATTCACATTTTCGAGCGACAGTCGAAAAATTGCTGTGCGACAGTAGTTTAACTCAAATTAAGTAAACAATTCATAATATTATCAATTAATATATAGTTATCAGTTGTGAGAAGTGTCAAATCTTAATTCCGCATTATCTAAAATTGGCAACATATTACTGAAAAACATGGTCGGGGTTATCTGTCCTATTTTTTGATGGAGCAATGTGTCCACACTTCAATGACGAATTATTCTTTCATAATAGATAAGGTAGACATATCTAATAAAATTATATTTAGAGCGATTAAAAGAATAAAAATTGAGCGAGAATCTTTTCATAAAAACAGCGTTAGACTGGAATAAATGTTCGGGCTCTCACTCGCTACTGTAAAAAATTGACCTACGACCTACTTGATCCTGCGATTTAAGAATCGTCCCCAAATTTTTATTTTAAAAATACACATCAAGTTAAATATATGAGTTTGTCTTAAATTAATGAGTATTTTCTATTTCAAACGCGCCGAGATAAAGTAAAAGCATTAATTAAAAAAAAAAATATTGAAGAATTGAGGGGACAAAAGAACTCATCACATTGATTTTGCAACAAACTCAAAATCAGTTTGATGCCACCGTATATAAAGAAAAGTCACTCTACGCAGGAACTTGTCAAAAAATCTACACAAAGTGCTTCTACTTCTCTGACTCGAACGAATAGGCAGTTTTTTCAATATTATATATTAATAATAAATAATATTATAAATAAGTATATAACTTAATATATAAATAATGTGTTTTTTATTATGTGGACAGATAGCCCCTCGAATGTGGACAGAATAGCCCCGCATATGGAGCTTGACTTGTCCACTTAAAAAAATCGCCTCTTTAAAATGTTAAAAAATCAACGATTCTAATTATGTTTTGTTTTAATAGTAAGGTTGAAAGGTTATACCATTGAAATTTTAGCCAAATATATTTATTAGTTTTTTAGTAAACTTGAAAAAAGCGTAAAGTATAGACACATAGCCCCGGTCTCCCCTAAATCTTTACACAATGTACTACATTTTAATATGTATAATTCAATCTAAAAATCATTATACAATGTACTACATTTTAATATATATAATTCAAATTTCTCATTTTAATCTATTTATATATGTACTATCTTAAACTTTGCGATTATATACCTAACCTCATATGCTATTAATTTAATACTGTTAATTTACTCTGTAACCATTAAAAAATATGTCTTTTAGTTAATAAAAACGTCCGTTGGTTATATATCCGTTTTGCATACAACAAAAGTTGATTAAAAAAGTGAAAAGAATGTGAAGTTTCTTTTCTAAAATATTATGCAACTTTTCATAGAATTATACTTTGGCTTAAGAAGTATGCCTGTATTAATGTTATTTGCAAATAAATAAATTTTATTGCATTATTTGCGTGGAGAATTCTATTAAGTAATAATAAAACTTGTAAATTTAACTAAAAATTAAATAAATCGTAATCTATGGATATCTTTTCTGATTATAATAAACATCCTGCATGCATAAAAATTTGGTTCACAATTTTTAATTGAAATATCTCGTATACCATTTATCAGATTTTCGCACATGCTTGTGATTATGTGTGTTTTGTTTTTGAGTATTGTTTGTAATCGTGAATACTCTCGCGAGCGTATCTACTTGTCGATAGAAAAATACTTATGACAATTACTATTAAATTGTTGTAAAATATTACTATTATGATGTTTAAATACACTGTCATGTCGGGGCAGACAGATTACATAAGAATTACGTCGTACAGACACATTTTCTTTATTAATTCTTTTTCAATTTGTGTACACAAATCTTCCCTAAATAGCAATTGTATGCATTGTAATAAAATCGATCTCGCGTGCGTGGGAATATAGTAGTACATATACGTGTCGTCACACTCACCCTTATTCACTTGTTGTTATCGAAGTTACGTCAGCGGCTACTTGGACGGACAAAAGAAAACGAGAAATGCTTTGTGAACTCTTTCGTTGCTACGCTGAATACGGTCAATTTTTACAGAAGGATGTAAGTATACTTTAGTTATGGAACAATTTGTTCAATAATTTATAATTACAAATGCTTCTTTGTTCTGCTGATTTTTTCAAGTGTAATATAATATATTAGGCTATACAGTAATAAATGGTACAACATGGATCCAAAAATCGCAAATGATTTGTTGATGTTAAGCAAGACGCTCTAAAACTTTATCTCACCGTTGGAAAAATATCTTCTGTTACAATAGTCACTTTTTGTAGTGTAAGATAATTTCGTGTTTAATTATAAGTATTATATTAAAACCTTGGTTAGCATTACTAAAATTTATTCAAGTTTATTGTGCAATCCGTTTATGTTTTAATATATAAAATTTAAATTATTTATTTCATGTATTTAAAATCTTAAACTTCACAGTTATTTATCTATTAAGTTTATATTGTTAAATAACCATATTTTTATCAAAATATATATTTTAACCCTCGGAGAACACACAGGGTCGATTTGACCGTTACCTCGAGTTTTATCGTTTTTATGAATATACACGTAAATTTTTAGCCAAAAATTTAAAAATAACATTTTTTTGTAAATACGTTTTTTCAAAAAAAATAATTTTTTTTTAAATTTTTTTAAATATGTAAATAATTCCAACAGAACTTTTTATTTATATCAATTGATTTAACAATTTTCCAAGTATATCTATAAATTTTTTCAAGCTGATCGCACTCGTCAATTTAAAATGGTGAACGATCAAAGTGTGTGTAGGGTCAGATTGACCCAGAGTGTTCTCCGTGAATGAAAAAATAGATGTGTTCTCCGAGGGTTAATTAGTAAAAACATCAGTTGATTATATATCCGTTTTGCACACAACGAGAAGATGATAGAAAAAATGAGAGAAATATAAATTTTTTTCCTATATTATGCAATTTTTTTGTAGAAAACTATAGTTTAACTATGCTACAACTATTAATATGTTACTTACAAATAAATATATTTTAATGCATTAATTAAATGGAATAAACTTTGGAGAATTTTCTTAATAGTGGTACAAATATAGAATTTAAATAAATCTTAAGAAAATCATTATTAGACGTACCTGTTTTTTCGTAAATTTTTGGCCAGGCATTTATTTAACTTAACCATTTATTTTATATAATGTATTATTAAATCTGAATAATTTGATTTAAGGATTTTAAATATTTTAAAAGTAATTTATTTAATAACAATTCTATTAATGATAAGAACAAACAATACAATTTTTGCAAATTTATTTTAAAAAATTAACACCATTAGAACAATGCATGATAAGCTCTATATACAGTCCACTTCTATAAGCAATAGTTATAAGCAGCAGAGGATTATAAAAGCCTGGAAATACAACTGGTGCACTTATGTACGTTTTTTCATCAAGCATATCCATTTGTTATCGTGCAATTTTTTATACGCACATGTTTTGATGCTAGAAACTTGACGAAAATTCGAAACGACGGTGTAGAGGCAGAATTTAAAATACTTTACTACAAGTTGATCGTTCGATACTTTCGAAAAGTGGTATAAGCATGCGCAAGAAATGCTCTTCGCTGCATAGGAGGTAACGTCGATTCATGAAAGAGGGAAAGACGCCAGTCTTTAGATAGCATTGAACATGGAAAGTTCGAAATATGACGGATATCAAGGTGCTCATGGTTTTGATTATTGTAATTGTATGTGAAAAGAATCTTAACGACGTATTTTATTTTGCAATTGTATGCAAGCAGTGGTATCATTTGTAATAATAATAATAATAATAATCTATAGATATCTTATTTTGCTCACCGTTAAAAAATAGTTTGGATTATTGCCTTGTGCAGTGAATTGTGTTTCTTATGATCATATCGAACTATTGTAACAACGTTAGTTATATCTAACTACACCAACTTGAAATCAATTTTTGTTTAATAATTATTTATTATTTCTAGAATAATCCTTATACTTGCATGACTAACCCAAATTAAAGTTTTTAAAGATATTTTATTTTAAATTATTATACACAGTCCGTTTAGTTTAATTATTAATGTATTTTAGTTATAAGAATCGTATAATTTTTCTATATTATGAGCATTGTATTTATCAAAGTTTCCGCAGGTAGATTTCGAATGGGCAGTGAAACTAAACCGTTTTACTTTAAACTTGATTGGACTTTGGCCTAAGGTCGCACGAAATCCTCGGCAGAAATTAATGTGCAATTTTCGAGTGCTGGTAACTTTGTTGGGAATAATCAGCCTTCTTATTCCCTCTATACATTCCTTGATAAAAATTTTCGGAAACAGTTTGCTAATGTTAGATAATTTACAACTTACTTTACCACCTATAAGCTGCACGATTAGAATCATGATTTTTTGGTGGAAAAAAGAAGGTAGAGATCATTTGATCGTATTTATAAGCTATAAAAGTATGACAAATAACTTATACATAAGTTGAGTCTTTAGATTAATATTAATAATTTTAAATACATATCGCATAATACACTTACTTAAATGAAATTAAATCATATATAAATACATCTTTTGTCTATATAGACAGTAGAACATGTATATTTATTAAATAATTCATGAGTTATTTTTATTTTAAGTGTTTTTTATATTTCAAACATTACGTACATACATGTATGCATGATTTTTTTTAAATTAAATATATACAACATTTAATTAAAATGTTTTTCAAAAATTTGATTTTGCTAATTCTTTTGTACATAGAAATATTATAACAAATGATAATAAATTCATTATATATTCATTAATTCATTGCATTAAGATTCGTAGATTACGGAATTAATATTTTTACCGATTTATAATTATAATATATTCTTTTTTAATTACGAAAACAGTGACATTGTTTCAAATTTTTGTTGAATTTTTTTCTGTGCCTTTTACTGTTTAAGGTTGAACTTAAGATATTTTAATTCAGCAACGCTGTAAATTGTTTACCTTTAAGCTGTTATACCGATTATGAATATGATCGCGAAGGATTGGATAAAGTTAAAAAGTGATCAAGAAAGAAGCTTGATGATTCGAAGAGCACAGACTGGACGTATAATTATTATTTGCTCCTACTGTGTAATGGGTTTAGCATGCTTCTTTGTCACAGTACTGCCTGCTTTTGGAATATCGATGAGACTCACTCCCAACATTACTGATCCAGGAAGGCCACTGCCTGTACAAACTCATTACATTTATGATATAACAAAAAGGCCACAGTACGAATTGACATTTATTAATCAAGCCATCAGTATAGCTATCGCCATGACGGCCTATACTGCAATAGACAATTTTCTTAGTCTTCTGGTTTTTCATATATGCGGTCAGTTAGACATTCTCAAGAAATACTTGCAATATTTGGATAAAAACATAAATTATCACGAAGTTCTAAAATGCTGCATAGTAAAGCATATCCGTTTGCTTAGGTTTGTTTTCTGTAAGATATATAAGTAAATAAAATCCATATTAAATATGTGATAGAATATATTTAATACATGAAACGTCTTTTATAGAGCTATTGATGTTATTGAAGATACATATAGCACAATACTTCTCTGCTTATTTGCATATTTTACGGTAACTTTTGCTTTCTATGGATTTCGGATGATTAGCGTAAGTATTTTGAAACTCAAAGTTTGGATAAGAAATCGTTTAAAAAAATTGACATGAAGTAATAAATACATTAGTATTAAATACATTCTGACACAAAATTACTATATTTACATAGCATATTATTATAAAGTTCCAAATTAGTGTTAATAAAAATAACTATGTCTTTTCATTTATTTCATAAATTAATTAGCTTTTCGACGAAGGAAACGATATGTCCTTCGCTCACATTATATATTTTGTTTCTATTGTTTTTAATATATTTGCAAGCATGGGTTTATATTGCGCTCTCGGTGAAATTTTGATGTCCCAGGTTAGTTGTATATATATTTTTTTATGTGCAAATTGAATGTTGTACAATTAACTCTATGGTCTATAGACTATTATATGGTACTGACCAATTTTTATTTAGATGTGTAACAATGTATTAGGTTGGCCAATAAGTCCGTGCGATTTTTTACTTATAAATGTTACTTATAAATAACCGCACGGACTTATTGGCCAACCTAATATATAATAATTGATATCTAAAAGTGCTTTTGGTATTTTCAAGTGCAATGAAATATATTATGCGGCATTTAATAATAAATGGTACACCCTAAATCCAAAAATTGCAGAAGATTTATTGTTCTTGATGACAAGAGGTTCTAAACCAATCTATCTGACTGTTGGAAAAATTTCTCCTGTTACAATGGCCACTTTTTGTAGCGTAAGATATTTTAATGTTTGACTATTGCATTTAAAAAAAGTTTGATGTCACTGCAGTTCTGTTAGAAGTCATTGTATAATGTACATACTACATATTAATATATATAATGAAAATCTTTTATTTTAATCTATTTGTTTACAATCTTAAACTTTGCGATTATGTACCTAAGCTCATGCTATTAATTTAACACTGTTAATTTACTCTGTGACCATTAAAAAATATGTCTTTTAGTTATTAAAAACGTCCGTTGGTTATATATCCGTTTTGCATACAACAAAAAGTTGATTTAAAAATGAGAAGAATGTGAAGTTTCTTTTTCAATATTATGCAACTTTTGATAGAATTATACTTAGGCTTAAGAAGTATGCCTGTATTAGTATTATTTGCAAATAAATAAATCTTATTGCATTATTTGAGTGGAGAATTCTGTTAAGTAATAATAAAACTTGCAAACTTAACTAAAATTAAATAAATCGTAATCTATGGATATCTTTTCTGATCATAATAAACATCCTGCATGCATAAAAATTTGGTTCATAATTTTAAATAGAAATATCTCGTATACCATTTATCAGATTTTTGCACATGCTTGTGATTATGTGTGTTTTGTTTTTGAGTATTGTTTGTAATCGTGAATACTCTCGCGAGCGTGTCGATAGAAAAATACTTATGACAATTACTATTAAATTGTTGTAAAATATTACTATTATGATGTTTAAATACACTGTCGGGGCAGACAGATTACATAAGAGTTACGTCGTACAGACACATTTTCGTTATTAATTCTCTTTAAATTTGTGTACCCAAATCTTCCCTAAATAGCAATTGTATGCATTGTAATAAAATCGATCTCATGTGCGTGGAAATATAGTGCACATGCATATACGTGTCATCACGCCCACGCTTATTCACCTGTTGTTATCCAAGTTTCGTCAACGGCTACTTGGACGGACAAGAGAAAACGAGAAATGTTTTTAACTCTTTCGTTATTACGCCGACTAGGGTCAATTTCTACAAAAGGATATAACTACTACGAAAGGTATGAGTACTTACCGACTATATAGTCGCTCACGGCACAGCAACCGCTGTTTGTTAAAAAAACGTACATATGTGATGTTTTCAACCTTTCCATCATAATGACTAATTAAAATACGAGAAAAATTGCAAAAGTGTGGCTTTATGAAAATGATGCAGTGTCATATTCGTTTCTCACTTACATGTATATTGGATATTAAATATTAAATATACAATCTATAAATTATGTGACAGGTAGTACTGAAAATTTACGTCTTCTTCTATTATTAAAATAATTAGCTATAAGCAATCTATACCTGATATTATTTACAACATCCTAAATCGATTAGTTTATGAGAATGTGACACATGTGTGCGAATATTCGCGTGGTAAGGCAATGGTACGGTTATTCACCTGATAGTATGAATATTTTGTTGTGATCTCACAAAGAAGTAAAGGGAAAAAAATTCCTGGAATATGCATTCGTCCTCACATTTTCGAGAACTTTTATTATGAGCATGCGTAACAAACACGTCTAGTTAAATAGAAGGTTACTTCATTACATGAAACAAGAAGAGTGGCCAGTTGTTAAGTGACATTCGACAGGGATAGATCGGAATATTCTGAATATCAAGGTGCTTGACATTGTGACTATTACAGTAATAGCAAAAAAAGTTTTTTAAAAAATATTTACTTATTAAATTTGTATAAGTTAAATTGAAATTGAACTTATACTTCTGTGTTGCCAGAGAATTTATTATTAACTCAAATATCAGCAATATATTTTTACATGGAAATATTATTTATATGTATAGCTTTTTGATATAATAATATATCAGTGACTATTTCTCCCTTTCTTCTAATTATAAAAGCATTTATTATGCATATAATTTTTTTAGATAGAACTTCTGCAACAAAATGAATTTAGATATTTTATATATTCAAACAGATTTCATGTTTAATGTTGAACTCAGCCAAATTAATTGCAAGTGAATATTCTTTTACAATGTGAGCACAATAATTGGCATAATCGGCAAGCTATATTTTTAGAATTTCTATAAATTCCGCCGAGTAATAGAAATTCTTTGATTCATGTTAGACCAGTCAATAAAATGACATTGAAGTATCTGATCTTCTCTCATTTGCAAGGAATATTTTGGATTGCGAAGGATTAAAGTCCATTTCTATCAATACAAAATTAACTTTAATCTCGATTTAGCTTATCTAATTCTGGGAATTAGAAAAAAGTATCAGAAGTAAGCTAAACCGAGATTAAAGTTAGTTAAAACTAACAAAATGACACTTAACTTAAAGTATTTTGGTTTAAACTTCATCCTTTAATATTTAACAATAAATTTATCTTTTTCCAATTCTTAGAATTAGAAAAAGATAAAAAGTAAATTTACTGTTAAATATTAAAGAATAAAATTTAAACTAAATTTTTAACTAACATGTGTGTCAAAATTTATTATTTTAATGATAATTAATTATTATAATTTTAATTGGTTTAATAGTTTAGTGTCAAATTAACACTGTTTTAGTTAAATTAGTGACATATATTAAGTAGGAGCAGTGGCAATCGAGCAATAAAAAATGATTAAAAATAACTCAAGTTGAACCTATAATTTGATACTACGAATTTAACAGTGTTAAACCGAGATTGAAATTAATCTACATTAATAGAAATGGACATCAGTCATGCAAGTGTATAACATGCTCACTCACCATATCGCCGCGGACAGCCGATCAGCGACCTACCGGTGATCTGCGACTCCAGCCTCGTCGGTTTCTTCAAAGAATCCTCGTTCTCAAGAAGGTGACAGAAAACAGCATCGCACACGTGTTCACACACTCACATTAAGTTGCGACCTATAGAAATGATTAAAAATAACTCAAATTTGATATAATTTGACACTACGAATTTAACAATGTTAAACTGATATAGAAATTAATCTACATTAATAGAAATGGACATCAGTTATGCAAGTACAGCAAGTATTAACATTGCTCACTCACCAATCTCACCATGTCGCCGCGGACAGCTGATCATTGACCTCACCGGTAATCTGCGACTGAATCAGCCTCTCGATTTACTCAAAGAATCGTTCTCGCGAAGGTGACGGGAGACAGCTAAACAGCATCGCACACGCGTTCACATACACACAGCGACGATATACCTCGAACTAGAAAACCGTACGCTCCGAAATACGAAAAAGCCAGCCGCCGCCGGCGCCGCCGTGACGTCACGGCGAGACACCACCGACGGCACCGACTCCGACTTCGGTGGGACGCGTACTACGCGATCGAGAGTTCGCATCGATTGATTTACAGTCGATCCGCGAATCGATATGTTGTGACATCATTCTCGGCTCTCCGGACGCTCGACGACGCATGTAATTCGCTGCCGGTGATTATAGAAATATGACGGGAGCTCACAAGGAGCGAATTCGCTTTGATTGATAACCGGGATAAAACGCGAAGGATTGAGTATCGACGCGTACCTGTCTACCTGTGAGACCTGTGCCTGTGCGCGGAATCTGCACTCGGTATGTACACTTACGACTCTCACGAGCAGCGATTCGCGACAAGAATTATAAGGCTTTCTATTCGCCGTTTGACAAAGTTCTCCGCGACACGAAGCGGTTTAATGCGTTCGGTAATTCGAATGAAACTATTTCTTACGAGATATCACGTTGAGAGCTCTCGCGATGTCCAAAGTTCGAGAACCGTGTTCCCGGTACGCCGGTATACTCGAAATCGCTACGGAATCAAACGCGCCGTGCTCGCGCGAAAACCGAGCGTAACCGAGGACGGCCGAGCCCGCGCGAGCCGGCCGCGAAATCGAAGATACCCCGATCCGACCTCCGGCTCCGATCAAGCGTAATGATGTGATCCTGATCCCATATATAGGGACACATTTTTCATTCAATGCATCATCATCAGCCTGATGATGGTCGAGCTCTCCTTCTACACATCTATCGATAACTTTCTCAGACTGGTCATCTTTCACATCTGTGCAGGTGGCCAGTGGAAATTTGATAAAACGCTTGCGCCTGATGCGCAAGTCTAAAAATTTTATTGATCCTTTGAGGATCAACATATCGTGGATTACTTATCAGGTTTTATATTGACTGTATGCTTCGTGCAATTAGAGTGTTTGCGTATTGATGATACGTTTCGTCAATGGTCATATAAATCACACTTACGATTCACGAATCGAATCGGTATTTTACTGTCGGCATATATATATTGCGCATCCGTTTTCTTGATAAATTGTCTTGAGAAGTTTATGCATTTAATTGATATCGCGGTATCTCACGAATGCTCGAAATTCATATTTTTTTCTGTAAACTGTATAAGAAGTTAGTTAATAGTCGGAAATGTATATCACATTGATACTACATATTGATCGTTATCTGTTTTTTTACTGAGATAGTAAATAGCTTCTTATTTGGAAGACTATTGCATCCAAAATATGATATATGATTCCTCGAACACATTTTAAATTAATCTTATCACGCAAGAAAATATATCTTTCATAAATCATACAAAAGTCAGAAGGAAACTGTCATTTTACCATATGTGCCTTTAATAAGGTACATATTGCTTTTCTCACCAAAATACGTATGCAAATGATCATTAATCATTAATCACAAAGAGAGGGTTCCGTTTGCCTGATACGAAACGATTGCCAACAGCGTCGTTACGTACAATCATATCGTACACACGGCCATTAATTTTGCATACATACTAGTTATACACGCGACCATATTGCGTACAAGCACATTGAAACCGGAATCCCCCCCCCCCCCCCCAATCACAACTGCGTAAATATTCGTTCGTGTATATAAGCAGTAGTGAAGAAGTGACATTTTCGAAATTCTGTTCGAAACCACGTTCTCGTACGGTATACTTCGCAATGTTACCACTTGCATGGATTTTGATCGTCGTCGCCGTTAGTGGTAGGTAATTAAATAAATTTAAATGATTATAAATTTGACTTTCAATATATTAGAAGTTTCATTCACATTAAGCAATTATAGCATATTTGAAAGAAAAATCATATTTTGAACTTCAATAATTATACGTGAATGTCTCCATAATGATTTAACTACACGCGTTGTGAGGATTAGACTACTTGCAGTGTGAGTGAAGCAAAATAAAGATTGTTACCTCTTATTCAATTTTTGCTATTAAGAAAATAAAATGAAATTTTCCTTAATCTTGATTCTTGATGCAGGGAAAGAAACAGATAATCATATCTTTAGAAAATGACAATAAATATTTGTATCAGGTGCCAATGCTGAAATAACGCAAAACGATGACGGTGATGTTGACATCGCGCAGCATCCATATGTTGTGTCGATTAGAAGGAACGGCAGACACGCATGTTCCGGCGCTATACTTGACGAGTATCACGTCGTCACGTCGGATCGATGTGTTCCGCCGTTCGAACACGTCTGGAACGTTATGAACAATATAATCATAGTAAGCGGCACGAGCAGCCTCAAACCTGGCGGTGTTCATATCTTTGTTAAAGAAATGTTCTCGCAAAATCATCACGTTAACCCACTTGAAAATAATGTCACTAGCGGACTTGGTGTGCTTAAGGTACATATTCATATTCGTACTTATTGTTTTTATACTATAATTAAATTTATTCATACACACACACACACACACACACACACACACACACACACACACACACACACATGTATATACACATTGTCATTTGTTCGATATTTGAATATATAAATAAGTGGTTTAACTTACTATTTCTAATATTTAAATAATTTAGAATTTTTTGTTCAACTCTTTTTTAAATTAAAGTGCTAAAGATTATCAATTAAACGGTCCTCTCCATGGTATAATCAATCATTTAACTAAAATGCTGAGATCTAAGATCTTTTGGTTTCGAAAAATATTGTTTTTTGCGATATATCAACCGCGTAAATGTCGGTAACATAATGAACTTTTGCAGCTAATACAACCACTTCAATTCAACGAGAAAATTCAGCCGGTTGCGCTATCTGAAACAGAAGTACCACTGGATGTAAAATTGCAAATGGTTAGTTGGATGATAGCCGATCGTCAAGGGAAAAAGACTGCGAATCTGAAGCAAGTAACGTTAACAACGATTGATCATCAAGAATGCCAGTCATTCTACAAGAAAGAGCTCTCTAAGTCTGAATTCTGCACTCGAGCGGAATCTGAAAGTAATTATTGCAAGGTAAGAAGATATTATTAAAAGAACATATAATATTAAAGAAACGATACATTTTAACATATCTTATATATACTCTGACTTAGAGGATTGTTTAAGTTTTAGAAAAAAAATGAGTTTTTTTTCACGAGCGTATATAACATATGCTCCTAGTAAAATATTTTTACAAAAGTTTTTTTTTACTCTTTTTATTAACTGTATTTATATTTAAAAATTAATTTAAAAGGTAAAATATAAGAATAGTAATGATAATATAATTAATAGACATATATGGAGGGGTAAAAGCCATATATGTGTTTATATAATATGTGAAACATTCAGGTAAATGTATCAGAATTAAATAATGACAGTATTAATAATTATTATTTAGGGTGACAGCGGCAGTCCTCTGATTTATGAAGGCAAACTTGTCGGTTTAGCTACCTACAGTATTTCATGCAACGAAACTCCAGTTCCGGATGTTCATACCAGTATAAACCAAAATATCGAATACCTCAACGACATAATAAAATCATAAACATTTATTAACGCTCTATTTTCAATTTTTGCTTTAAATAATTTATAGATTTACAGATAATAGATAATATTCAGGCAAAATATTAAAGAATAATAAAATGTATAATTATAATATAAAACAAATCAGCTAATTATATCAGCAGGTTGTACAATAATAATTTGTAACACATATAATCACAAAATTATATTTTTGACAAAAATTAATTTGCATAGAAAGTTAATTTTTCATGTTATTAACAAAACTATGACTGCCGATTATATTCTAAATATCATATACAGATTATGTTTTTCTGAAGAGAACATAAGATGTATCATTTACGATGTGTGGTAATGATTTGCTTGTTCAACCTATTTTATATCAGTTTCAAATAAACTTTCAAGCAACAATTACAATATGTGAATAAATATTTTAATATCTAATAATTCAAAAAATGAATTTAAATAATTTTTCTGTTTACTATATCCATATGTGTGTGTATATATGTATATATATAAATACATGTAAATACATTATCACAGAATAAAAGCAAATATCTCAGATATTTTTTTTATCCATCTGGCGAGTGTTGAGAACAATAATATGCATCATTATATAACATATTATCTCAAGACGTAAAGCCTTTCGAATAATGTAAGTCGCATTTCTCTAGTGATAAGATACTTGTTGGGAGCACATATCTGACTATACTTTTCTGTATTTTGATCCTTGAAATACAGAATTGTATAGCATTGTACAACTTTACTAGACTGTGAACTGAAAGTTTTGAAATTTCAAACTTTAACGCAGAAGAGAACTTTCACATATCGTGCACCTTCAGCAAAACGTTAATCGATAACTACTGTACAGGGTCGGTTTTAGAAATTGTTAACTTATTTTTAATCTAACAAAAGAAAAATTTTACCTTAGTCAAAAGATTTCTTTTGTCCAAAAAATGAATAAATTTAGAAGATGCTAGAATTCAGAGTGTACTTATCAAATATTTAATAGATATTTATAAATCTATAATTGTTTTAAATATATGCTATATTATTTTTATGAAGATAAATTAATTACCTAAAACTATATTTTGATAATTTTTAACAACGTGCAGCATAAACATGTGCAACAACTTTGCTTGATGTACAACAACTACTCTAAATATTCTCAAATTTTCTATGTCAAAAAAAATTTTGCAGTTTGTGAAGTATGTCGAATGAGTATCTGAATTTATATGCGGCCCTTTACCAATGTTGCTGACACGTCGCAGGTTTTTAGCTCACAGAGGGGAAATAAACACCCCTATAATTCAGTTTCCCCAGGCTAAACAAGTAGTTACAAGCGTCATGCGCTTTCTTGTTACGAACACGTGCATTATTAACGACTACGGTATTCACTTAGGGGAGTAAGGAAAGTAAGCCTGTGAATAGTGTGAAGTTTCTGCATATGTTACAGTTCGTATTGTAAGTTGCTGAGGGTATGATCACATTGTAGATATGATAAAAGAGGAAGTTAATTCCGTCGTAACTGCTGATATGGTTACCTCGACGCATTCAGGACATGAAGGTGCTTATATTCATTTGCTATAGTCTTAATATCCCAAGTGATATAATGATCCTAACATAGTGAAATATTTTATAAATAATTAGCAATTTTAATATGTTTTCTACTAACTGCTCATACAAGAGTTACATGCAAAAAGTAAAAAATAAAACAATATGCGAAAATAGTTTCAAGTAAATATATTATAAATGTTATATAGATAAAAAGACGAGTAATATGATGTAAATAGAAAAAAATGATATATTTTAATCTTAGCAGAATATTAACTGATGTACGTTATTTAAAAAGAACTTTTATTAATCTTATGTTTAACGTTTATTTGAAAACAGATTACGATTGGGTTATTACATTAAATCGATCTTGTCTGAGCTTACTTGGAATTTGGCCGGAACCTTACAAAACTCCACGAAGCAAATTGATGATAAATATACGCGTGATTATTATATTAAATATAATTATTTGGAGTTGCGTCATTCCAACATTTCATTCTCTCATCAGAATATGGGGCAATATTACGTCAATGATCGATAATCTGCAATATAGTTTACCACTTTTAATAGCAATAATGAAACTTGTTCTCTTGTGGCGGAAGAAGGAAGGTACTAGGTATATATAAACTTGAGTGTCACTGTGCCCTAGCTCTAAAGCGAAAGAAAAGAAATGTGCATTGAAAAAGCAATTTTATTTACATTTCTCTCATAAAGAATTTTAACAAGACGACAAATTTAATTATTCTCAATTTTCGTAATTACGTTAAACATATTAAGTTATCATATGTTGTCCATTAACATGAAATTTAATTAATACAGAAATTTGAAAATATTTTTTTTAAATAAGTATTTTATACATATATAATAATCAATTTTAAACAAAATTTATAGATCTTTAACATTAAATATTTTGATATTTGAGTCTTTCGCGGTGTGTATATGATATACACACATACACACACAACACATATACACATTTAGTTTGACTTCTGGATGCGAACCGCGTGAATTATTTATTTGATATAATATCCCATAAAAAGAACTGAAATGTTTACGAAATATAAGAATCAAATAAAAAATTCATGCGGCTTGGACTCGGAAACCAAACTTAATTAAATATTTTGTTGCACTATTTTCGTTCGTATGTTTATCATTTTAATTATAATTCTTTTCTATTACATTTTCTAAAAAAATTTATTACTTTTTTCATTTTATTGATCATTCTTACAATTAGTAATATAATTCTAACATACTTCATTTTTAATAGTTCTTGTACCAATTTTACAAATGATTAAAAAGGACTGGATAAAATTAAAGTCAGAAAAAGAAAAAATCGTTATGATAAGACAAGCGCGGACAACACGTCTAATCATGATTTGGGGATATTTGGTCATGTTTATCACGTATATTTTGATTGTAATTTTTCCTTCCTTTAATATATCAATGAGATACGTGACAAATATTACCGATCCAGGCAAAGTGCTGCCATTGCAAACATATTACATATACAACGTAAGTAACAGCCCATTTTACGAGACAACTTTCATCCTACAAGGTTTTAGTTTGATGATAACCTCATCTGTGTACACCGGCACGGATTCCTTCATGGGTTATCTGGTCTTCCATATTTGTGGTCAACTTGAAAACTTCAGGACACGTATTCTTAATCTGGATAAATTTAGTCACTTTGAAGAAGCACTATCTTCTAGCGTGCAGGATCATATACGTCTTATCAGGTTCAGTACACTGATGAAACAAAAAAAAAATTTACAAATAAATCAAATAAATTTGACAGAAATTATAAAGTATTTTTTAAAGCATTAAATTCTTCTCCATTTACTCTACAATCCATCAAGTCTTGTTAAGACAAGAGGAAAATGATTTGTTAATTATTAGCAAAAAATTTTTTTAGTAATAAGTTATTAATATATATACACGCACATATATATATATATATATATATATATATATATATATATATATATATGTATAATAATTTTAATAAACTCAAAATGTAATGATCATAACTGACACAATGCAAATTATATAATTTTTTAAATTTTAGGTACATAATATTGCATAAGTTTTATTTATATATATCATAAAATATCAAAGTTGCTATTTATTATAATTAGAAAAGAAATTTTATTTTACTTTTTATTTATATTAAAAAATATAGAAAAAAGTGAGTAAAAGAAAATCATAATCATATTATACCGTACTAACTTTTGCTTACAGATGTATTAAAATCATCGACAATACATTTAACTTGATGCTGCTTAGTCTGCTGGTTTATTTTGGCATACTTTTTGCTCTGTTTGGATTTTTATTTATCACCGCAAGTATATTTTCTAACTTGTATTTATATACATTTCTTCATTTGTGCAATTCGAATGCCAAAATTTACAATTAGAACTGTAATATCCATATTCTTATCTATCTTATTCTTCAAATAATATATCTATTATTTTATTAAAATTATTTAATGTATTATGCTTATAAATTAGATCTATTTCAAATTGCACAACATAATGTGTATGTATTCATGTCACTTTAAAGAATTACGAATGTTACTACATATGTAAAAAACGTAATTATAATGATAATTAATTATAAATACTTTATTACTTTTCGACAACTTATTTTTAAAATATTTTTTTCTTAAAAGAAATAGAAACAATACAATCTAATTCTTAATAATTTAAACTTCTCCTATTAAACCTGATTATGTTAACTATTTATTTATATTTATCTCTTTAAATACAACAATTTCTTAAAAATGTTTAATTACATTTAGTCATTTTTACTGCGCAGATAACGACACAAGGTCGCAATCTCTCCATTGCTCGACTCATTTACATCCTGACGGCTTTCATTACGGGGTTCACACATATGTGTCTTTATTGTGTGATAGGCGAATTTTTAGTTATTCAAGTAAGTATTGATATTTTAAAATATTAGATATATTTTTCATGACTTGTCGTTATTATACATAACATGAGTATATTATAATATTCATGTATGTTATTTATTTAAATATTTAATAAATGTAATACTAAATTTCTATCTTAATGTACTTGTTTTTTCGGATACTGTTTATCAAGTGTGATGGGATTTACGAGGCTACTTATCACTATAAGTGGTATAATCTAAAGCCGAGGCAGGCCAGAAATCTGTTGATTATAATGATGCTGGCCAATAAACCACTGCACCTTACTGCAGGAAAACTCTTTCCTATGACGATGGCTACATTTTGCAATGTAAAATATATTATAAATTAACTTAATCATTTGCACAATACAAATGAAATTCTCTCTAATAGCATTTTACAAAGATACAT
This sequence comes from Temnothorax longispinosus, assembly GCF_030848805.1. Taxonomy (NCBI): domain Eukaryota; kingdom Metazoa; phylum Arthropoda; class Insecta; order Hymenoptera; family Formicidae; genus Temnothorax; species Temnothorax longispinosus. The sequence goes on from NC_092359.1 coordinate 4,295,277, forward strand.
TGTAGAACAAAGTAGATATTAAATATTTTTTTACTAACATTTAAAATTAGAAATTACTAAACATATATTTAAAAAAATTAATTAAATTAATTGGAAATATAAATTAAAATTCTCAATAACAGTATAATTACTGATTGATACGCGAACAGTGAGAAAATTTAATATTATTTGAAGTAATGAAACATCCACCTAATTATTTGTATAATTTTATTATATTTTAGCTGTTAAAAACATCAGGTGGTTACATATCTGTTTTACTGGCACATCATAATTAAACTGTAGACATTTAATTGTATAAAACAAATCCCCAATAATTTTAAAAATATAAAAACAAATTACATAGTATAATTTTAACTAACAAGTTTATTATTATATGTCTGCTATTTGTAAAGTACAACGGACTTTACAAAGCCGCATAAGCCTTGCAAAGTCAATAACTAAATATATACAATGACATGGCACTATTTAACAACTAATGGTAATGATTTGCTTGTTCAACCTATTTTATATCAGTTTCAAATAAACTTTCAAGCAACAATTACAATATGTGAATAAATATTTTAATATCTAATAATTCAAAAAATGAATTTAAATAATTTTTCTGTTTACTACATTCATATGTGTGTATATATGTATATATAAATATATATAAATACATTACCACAGAATAAAAGCAAATATCTCAGATATTTTTTTATCCATCTGGCGAATGTTTAGAACAATAATATGCATTGTTATATGACATATTATCTCAAGACGTAAAGCCTTTTGAATAATGTAAGTCGCATTTCTCTGATGATAAGATACTTGTTGCGTGCACATATCTGACTATACTTTTCTGTATTTTGATCCTTGAAATACAGAATTTTATAGAATTGTACAACTTTGCTAGACTGTGAACTGAAAGTTTTGAAATTTCAAACTTTAACACAGAAGAGAACTTTCATATATCGTGCACCTTCAGCAAAACGTTAATCGATAACTACTGTACAGGGTCGGTTTTAGAAATTGTTAAACTTATTTTTAATGTAACAAAGAAAAATTTTACCTTTGTCAAAAGATTTCTTTTGTCCAAAAAATGAATAAATTTATCTTATCAAATATTCAATAGATATTTATAAATCTATAATTGTTTCAAATATATGCTATATTTTTATAAAGATAAATTAATTAAAACTATATTTTAATATTTTTTAACAACGTGCAGCATAAACATGTGCAACAACTTTGCTTGATGTACAACAACTACTCTAAATATTCTCAAATTTTCTATGTCAAAAAAAATTTTGCAGTTTGTGAAGCATTTCGAATGAATATCTGAATTTATATGCGGCCCTTTACCAATGTTGCTGACACATCGCAGGTTTTTAGCTCACAAGAGGGGAAATAAATACCCCTATAATTCAGTTTCTCCAGGCTAAACAAGTAGTTAGAAGCGTCACGCGCATTCTTGTTACGAACACGTGCATTATTTATTAACGACTACGGTATTCACTTAGGGGAGTAAGGGAAGTAAGACTGTGAAGAGTGTGAAGTTTCTGCATATGTTACAGTTCGTAAGTTTCTGAGGGTATGATCACATTGTAGATATGATAAAAGGGGAAGTTAATTCCGCCGTAACTGCTGATATGGTTACCTCGACGCATTCGGGACATGAAGGTGCTTATATTCTTTTGCTATAGTCTTAATATTCTAATATAGTGATATAATGATCCTAACATAGTGAAATAGTTTTTAAATAAATAGCAATTTTAATATGTTTTCTACTAGCTGCTTATACAAGAGTTACATGCAAAAAGTAAAAAGTAAAACAATGTGCAAAAATAATTTCAAGTAGATATATTATAAATGTGTATAGATAAAAAGACGAGTAATATGATGTAAATAGAAAAAATTGATATATTTTAATCTTAGCAGAATATTAACTGATGTACGTTATTTAAAAAAAACCTTTATTAATCATATGTTTAACGTTTATTTAGAAACAGATTACAATTGGGTTATTACATTAAATCGATTTTTTCTGAGCTTACTTGGAATTTGGCCGGAACCTTACAAAACTCCACGAAGCAAATTGATGATGAATATACGAGTGATTATTGTATTAAATATAATTATTTGGAGTTGCATCATTCCAACCTTTCATTCTCTCATCAGAATATGGGGCAATATTACGTCAATGATCGATAATCTGCAAACTAGTTTACCATTTTTAATAGCAATAATGAAACTTGTTCTCTTGTGGCAGAAGAAGGAAGGTACTAGGTATATATATAAACTTGAGTGTCACAGTGTCCTACCTCTAAAGCGAAAGAAAAGAAATGTGCATTAAAAAAGCAATTTTATTCACATTTCTCTCATAAAGAATTTTAACAAGACGACCAATTTAATTATTCTCAATTTTCGTAATTACGTTAAACACATTAAGTTGTCACATTTTGTCCATTTTAACTTGAAATTTAATTAATACAGAAAGATAATATTTTTTTTATAAGAATATTTTATACATGTATAATAATCAATTTTAAACAAAATTTATAGATCTTTAACATTAAATATTTGGATATTTGAGTCTTTCGCGGTGTCTATATGTATATACACACACATTTAATTTGACTTTCGGATTCGAACCGCGTGAATTATTTATTTAATATCCTCAGTCCTATTACTTGTATCCGAGCGTGATGGTGGCTTCTCTTCATATACATGTGTTGCGCACATGGATTATAGATTATACACATTGTATATGGGACCTACAGTTTAATGCCGATTCCGAACGGCTATAATTTTTTAGAGAAGCGTTCTTGGCAAGACATACTCTCGGTGGTTTACCATTGCCTTCCGAGAAGAAAACGAGCGAATATAATTTTGGCTCTGCTGGGAATCAAACCCGGGACTTCGGTTCAATAGACCAATGCGCTGTCTACTAGGCCACACTCGTTCTATTTGATATAGTATCTGATAAAAAAAAATGTTCACGAAATATCAGAATCAAATAAAAAATTCACGCGGCTCGGACTCGGAAACCAAACTTAATTAAATATTTTGTTGCACTGTTTTCGTTCATATGTTTATCATTTTAATTATAATTCTTTTCTATTACATTTTCTAAAAAAATTTATTACTTTTTTTATTTTATTGATCATTCTCACAACATACAATTAATAATATAATTCTAATGTACTTCATTTTTAATAGTTCTTGTACCAATTTTACAAATGATTAAAAAGGACTGGATAAAATTAAAGTCAGAAAAAGAAATAATCGTTATGATAAGACATGCGCGGACAACACGTCTAATCATGATTTGGGGATATTTTGTCATGTTTATCTCGTATATTTTGGGTGTAATTCTTCCTTCCTTTAATATATCAATGAGATACTTGACAAATATTACTGATCCAGGCAAAGTACTGCCATTGCAAACATATTACATATACAATGTAAGTAACAGCCCATTTTACGAGACAACTTTCATCCTACAAGGTTTTAGTATAATGATATCCGCATCTGTGTACACCGTCACGGACTCCTTCATGGGTTATCTGGTCTTCCATATTTGTGGTCAACTTGAAAACTTCAGGACACGTATTCTTAATCTGGATAAATTTAGTGACTTTGAGGAAGCACTATCTTCTAGCGTGCAGGATCATATACGTCTTATCAGGTTCAGTACACTGATGAAACAAAAAAAAGTTTACAAATAAATCAAATAAATTTTACAGAAATTATAAAGTATTTTCTAAAGCATTAAATTCTTCTTCGTTTACTCTACAATCCATCAAGTCTTGTTAAAACAAGAGGAAAATAATTTGTTAATCATTAGCGAAAGATTTTTTTAGTAATAATTTATTATAATATATATGCATATATATATATATATATGTATATATGTATGTATAATAATTTTAATAAACTCAAAATGTAATGATCATAACTGACACAATGCAAATTATATAATTTTTTAAATTTTAGGTACATAATATTGCATAAGTTTTATTTATATGTTTCATAAAATATCAAAGTTGCTATTTATTATAATTAGAAAAGAAATTTTGTTTTACTTTTTATTTATATTAAAAAATATAGAAAAAAGTCAGTAAAAGAAAATCATAATCATATTATACCGTACTAACTTTTGCTTACAGATCTATTAAAATCATCGACAACACATTTAACTTGATGCTGCTTGGTCTGCTGATTAATTTTGGCATACTTTTTGCTCTGTTTGGATTTTTATTTATCACAGCAAGTATATTTTCTAACTTGTATTTATACATTTCTTTATTTGTGCAATTAGAATGCCAAAATTTACAATTAAAACTGTAATATCCATATTCTTATCTATCTTATTCTTCAAATAATATATCTATTATTCCATTAAAATTATTTAATGTATTATGCTTATAAATTAGATCTATTTCAAATTACACAACATAATTTGTACGTATTCATGTCACTTTAAAGAATTACGAATGTTACTACATATGTAAAAAGCGTAATTATAATAACAATTGATTATAGATACTTTATTACTTCTCAACAACTTATTTTTAAAATATTTTTTTTCTCAAAAGAAATAGAAACAATACAATCTAATTCTTAATAATTTAAACTACTCTTATTAAACCTGATTATGTTAACCATTTATTTATATTTATCTGCTTAAATACAACAATTTCTTAAAAATGTTTAATTACATTTAGTCATTTTTACTGCGCAGATAACGACACAAGGTCGCAATCTCTCCATTGGTCGACTCATTTACATTCTGACGGCTTTCATTAATATATTCACTCATATGTGTCTTTATTGTGTGATAGGCGAATTTTTAGTTATTCAAGTAAGTATTAATATTTTAAAATATTAGATATATTTTTTATGACTTATCGTTAGTATACATAACATGAGTAGGGGAGACCGGGGCAAACTTGACACTAGGCTTTTTGCTAATTTAAATCTATCGTAGAAACTTGCCTTTTTTACTGTAAATGCGTCTTTATGTGCCAGTATTATCAACGGAATTTGGTGACATTCTGAGTTATGATGTAATTTTTAGCGCGACATAAGCGTTTTTGATGGTGTAAAGTAATTTTTCTGATCTCTCGAAAATTTCGACTCTTTTATCAAGCTTTACTCTTGTGAATCTACCGGTAAGTGATTTTGATGGGAAATTCGATGCTCTATACGAATCCGATAATAGTTTTTACATATTTTCAAAATTTTTATATTTTTGGTGTGACAAAAGTGAAAAATGACGTTCGGGGCAAAGTCGACATCACGCAGTTTTATCGGCTCCCAATAACAAGCAATGCTTGTTATGCAGCTATATGGCCCATGATAAATGTGTGCGCACGTCTAATCGCGAATTTACTTGCATAAATTGTTTTTCAGACATGAGTTTAGATGAAAATAATTGGATGTTCAACAGTTTTTGTTCTCATTATTTCCAATTATTGTTTTACTTAATTCCGAATTTTTGTACTTTCTAAATACACGATAAACAATGTATGTTTAGTTTCAGACAATAAAAAATAAGTTCCAGATCAAATTGTGTCGATCAGGCAAAGTGTCGAGTTTTCCCCGGCATTTTTTAATTTGAAAATTTGTCTTCGCGTCACTTTTCCTTTCCTGGGGGCAAAACTAAGCGACGTACAGCAAAACTTCCTTAAGCAATTTTGTACTTGAAGGGACACTTTTTAAATGTGTACCATTAAATTTGCTTGAAAATTTTAATTAATTGTTGAAAATTGCCTTTGAAAAAATCGTGTCGAGTTTCCTCCGGTCTTCCTTATATTAAATAATATTCATGTATGTTATTTATTTAAATATTTAATAAATGTAATACTAAATTTCTATCTTAATGTACTTGTTTTTTCGAATACTGTTTATCAAGTGTGATGGGATTTACGAGGCTACTTATCACTATAAGTGGTATAATCTAAAGCCGAGGCAGGCCAGAAATCTGTTGATTATAATGATGCTGGCCAATAAACCACTGCACCTTACTGCAGGAAAACTCTTTCCTATGACGATGGCTACATTTTGCAATGTAAGATGTATTATAAATTAACTTAATCATTTGCACAATACAAATAAAATTCTCTCTAATAGCATTTTACAAAGATACATTGTAGAACAAAGTAGACATTAAATATTTTTTACTAACATTTAAAATTAGAAATTACTAAACATATATTTAAAAAAATTAATTAAATTAATTGGAAATTTAAATTAATATTCTCAATAACAGTATAATTACTGATTGATACGCGAACAGTGAGAAAATTTAATATTATGTGAACTAATGAAACACATCCACCTAATTATTTTTATTATTTTATTATATTTTAGCTGTTAAAAACATCGGGTGGTTACATATCGGTTTTACTGGCACATCGTAATTAAACTGTAGACATTTAATTGTATAAAACAAATCCCCAATAATTTTAAAAATAAAAACAAGTTACATAGTATAATTTTAACTAACAAGTTTATTATTATATGTCTGCTATTTGTAAAGTACGACGGACTTTACGAGGCCGCACGCGAGTATAAATGGTGCAACTTGGAGCCAAAAAAGACAAAAAAACCTATTAATGATGCAAGTTTTAATAGATCGCTGCATCTTACTGTGGAAAAACTGTTCCCTGTGACGATATCTGTAGACACGTATTGATAAATTGTATCTTATTGCACGTTTACATCTAACTGTTCATCTAAGATCAAGCTATATAACTTCGCTGGAGCATCATGAAAGGAGAACTGTTTAAAAGTTATCAATTTCATAAAGGACTTCATTCCTTTCTCGTAGCTTCAGTGAAATGAGACAATAGATAAATACGATGCAGCAGGATTGGTTTTAGAAATTTCCAGTCATAAACATTCTAATATCGTAAAAATTTTCTTATTTTCTTTAAAGTTCTACCTAACATTCTACATAAGAAAGCAATAATCTAAATAAACTTGTTAAAACGGTAATTACAAATTTAATAAATTTTTAAAAATCTGCATCTTTTTTATAATATTTTTATATCTATATTTTTTAAAAGTAGATTTAAGTTTTAATTAGCAAAAATGTGTATAATTTAATTGTATTTTCAAGCCTACTGCGTGAAAATTTTTAAGTTTGTTATATATTTCATATGCGGCCCTGTGCCTATAGTATCTGTATTTTCCATTCGCATTCGAGCTGCTTATTTCTTATTACGCAAAGGGTATATTTATGGAGGGTGCGTGAGCTTGTTGAATGGTTGAGTTAAACCCTGCAGTTTTACCATTTCAATAATCTATAAGCACAAACGTATGTTGTGATGTCTATGGTTGCGTCGTGTGAAAAACAGACGTCTCTCTGTAGCCGTCAACATGAATATTTCGGGATATACATATATGGACGTAATTTGTATATTTATATATATGTTTTGAAAAATTTTTTACCGGAAATTTTAAAACGATAAAATAGTTGGAAGTATATTTACAATATAAATTATTTCTTAAATTTGATTTTTGTAATAATTAATTT